>NC_037682.1:58800963-58827751 GCF_003255815.1 Theropithecus gelada
GGAACGTACCTCAAAATAATAAGAGCTATTTATGACAAACCCACAGCCAATATCATACTGAATGGGCAAAAACTGGACAAATTCCCTTTGAAAACTGGCACAAGACAGGGATGCCCTCTCTCACCACTCCTATTCAACATAGTGTTGGAAGTTCTGGCTAGGGCAATCAGGCAAGAGAAAGAAATCGTTTTTTTTTTTTTCAAATTCATATATTTGCATCCTTTTTCTTTAGTTCAGACAATAACATGTAATTTTCCATAAAGACATTTTTTGACATTAGCCACACAATTGTTGAACAATGGCTCTATGAATGATAACGTTCTACCAACAAGGAGCAACAAGCAGGCATATTCCTGAATTCTCTGTATCTACCAACCACATGGCTTTAGTAGAAATATAGAGATAGAAAAATTATAAAATCAAGTGTGCTCAATGTTTACAAAATTTTTCTACATCAGAACACTTGTTCCTCCAATGAGACCTTCACTTTCGGTTTTTGGCACGCCATCATAGTCAATGTTTGATTGTACTAATTATGCTAATTTATAGACAGAAATAAATGTCAATGAACAAAGAAAACCAAACCTATCTGACTGAATTCATCTTGCTGGGCTTTTCTTCTGATCATCAAACCCAGATTCTGCTGTTTGTGATATTTCTTATCATCTACCTGTTGACTATGTTTGGGAATCTGCTCATCATACTCCTAATTTAGGTAGACTCTCGACTTCACACACCAATGTACTTCTTCCTTAAAAATCTCATTTACTGATCTCTGTTTCTCTACAGCTATTGTTCCCCAGATGCTATCCCATTTGCTGGTCGTGAGAAAGACCATCTCTTTTACTAGGTGCTCAATTCAAATGCTTTTCTTCCTAACAGCAGAGTGTACAGAGAGTTCACTTCTAGCAGTGATGTCCTATGACCGCTATGTGGCTGTGTGCAAGCCCCTGCGCTATTCCACTCTCATGACCCAGAGAATTTGCGTTCAGCTGGTCACGGGGTGCTGGGCCAGTGGAGCATTTGTGTCTTTAGTAGATACCACATTCACTTTATGTCTCCCATATCAGGGACAGAATATAATTAATCATTATTTTTGTGAGCCTCCTACCCTCCTGAAACTGGCTTCAGCAGATACCTACAGCACAGAAATGACCATCTTTGCAATAGGTGTTGTAATTCTGCTAGGTCCTGCCTCTCTCATCCTTTTCTCCTACTGGAATATTATCTCCACTGTAATTCAAATACAGTCAGAGGAGGGGAGGCTAAAGTTGTTCTCTACCTGTGGATCCCATTTCATTGTTGTTTTCTTATTCTACGGGTCAACAATATTTACCTACATGCAGCCTAATTTGAAGCAAATGAATAAAGGGGATAAAGTGGTCTCAGTGTTCTACTCAGTCATAACACCAGTGATTAACCCTTTCATTTATAGCCTGAGGAACAAGGATGTGAAAGAAGCATTTAGGAAAGTATTTGGAAAATAGTGTCTCTCAGAGGCAGTAGTCTTCATATTGGTATATAATCAGGGGGCAGAGACATTCCAAAGTGGTTCAACATCTTTAACAGCTTTTTTTTCCCGAAACATCTCTAGTCTGAGAAATCAGCAAAAGTCATACAGGTGGCCTTGCATCCCTAGGAATGTTTTCAGATTTGTCTAATGCAGTCTTGCTCAGGCTTATTCTCTGAGGCTGCAACTCATTTGCCTCATAACGCTTTTTGGCTAGTATATGAAAGAATATTTTTAACAGTGAATAAAATCTTCTTTTACATGTTGTGCCTTACAGTGCACCAATCCATGTTCACCTAGGGATATCCCCTTTTGTCTCTAAACTCCACAGCTGCTTGTTAAACTCATCTCATGCCAACGTCATCTATAGCTATCCATTGATTTTGAAATCATAGCAGAGGTCAGTAAGCTAGATTCCCCAATTTCCAGTGGGGAAATGTCAATGATTTTTTCCCATGAAGCTCTGATACTGTGAATATTTCTTTGATTTGTGGAATTCCAATCTACCACTATAGCCAGTTTAATCACACATAGGGAAGCTGTTGTCCTAAACAACAAGGTTTGGGATCTCACACTCTAACAAATATCTTTGATACCTTGCCCACTGCCTCCTTTTAAGGATAATTGCCGGCTTAAGGAAACTGGAATTGAAAAGCAACCTTCTCACACCAAAACTGTCATGTCAGAAACCCTGTGACACCAACACTCCACAGCTGATCCCCCTCAGACAAGCTCTCCTCTCCTCTGTAAGTTTGATTTTGCCAGTATCCATAAAGTTCTCCTCTGTGGGAAGTGGAATAGAATGACTGACACATGGGAAGCAATCCCAGAAGGTAGAGTTTTCTCTGAGAGATGAGTTGGTCCCATTCAGTCTCTTTTATCTACTGCAACAGTTCTCTGTTATGGCAGAGGCACTATCAGTGACATACCTAGATTCTCACCTGTGTTCATAATGCACACTTCTCTCTTTTAGAAGAAAGTCCACTGTTATCCTGTTCCCTACCCTCAAACTGAAGGTCTAACACTAGATATCAAGCGGAATGGACCCAATACTTTATTGGTATGTAAGAAACTACCAATTTCCACCCCCGATGCAGGCCTGTGAGCCATGTAAATTGAGCACCATCCCTGTCCTGCTCATTCTCCCCTCCATGGTTCATATCTCTTGGAAGATTTCCCATGACACAAACATGTCCCATTACTTTGTATAGAGAAGTCTTCTTTTCTAGATTTACATATATCCCCTGACTCATCCTACCCATTTGCTATGTAGCCCTCTATAGGAGCTCTAGTCCTATAAAAACTAGTGCTGCTAACCTTAGGAAAACCTACTTTTTGTGAAGTGGGAAAAGTATAGAGGCACTTTATTTTTTTCCTGGAAGCAGTTTAAACTTGGAGCTCACGTCTCACTTCATGATATCCTCTTAATGTATCTACAAATAAAGCAATTATGGGTGAAGGATGACATGAGCCATAGAAAATGGGTTGACCTTGATATGAGTCAACCTTTCTGTCTTGACTTCTAGCTGCTACATCTTCAGTGTCCATGGCCTGTCCTTACTATCTAGTGCTGTTTATTCTATATGATGGTGTCCTTGCTGAATTGAATGTATTGTATATAAACTGATTCTGTGTGGGAAAATAAATGCATGAAATAGTCAATTCACTGTATACATATGGTGTTTACGGTTTTCAGATTATGTGGACTAAGATGATAATATAAAAAGAAGCAGATCTTTTGTGAAATTGGCATCCTATTTTCATCAGACACTGAACTATCTCTAAATGTTGGGTAATAAAAGAAAGTTGGACTTACAAACTGTAAAAATGCAAGGTGATGTAATTTGGATTTGTGTCCCCACCCAAATCTCACATCAAATTGTAATCCGCAGTGTTGGAGGAGAGGGCCGGTGGGAGGTGATTAGATCATGGGGATGCTTTCTTATGGTTTAGCACCATCCCCCTAGTGCTGTCTTATGACAGAGTTCTCAAGAGTTCTGCTTGTTTAAAGTGTATAGCACCTCCCCGCCCCCAACTCCTGCTCCTGCCATGTAAGATGTGCCCGCTTCCCCTTTGCCTTCAACTATGATTGTAAGTTTTGGTGATGCCTCCCCAGAAGCAGAAGCCTGCACAGCCTACAGAACCATATGCCAATTAAACCTCTTTTCCTTATAAATTACCCAGTTTCAGGTATTTCTTTAAAGCAGTGCATGAACGAACTAATACACAAAGCTAATAATTCAAAGGCTAACGTACCTAAAATGTGTGAACTAACACATATAAATTGATATTTCTAAAGTATTAAGCAGAATTTTAGGATCAATATGTGTTTTTTGTAGATATATATAGGAATATATACATAGCTTATAATATCAAATATGGCATATAAAAAAAAACAAAACTGAGAAGTATTGTTTAATTGCAGTATAAGAAAGGAGATAATAAATCCTACTGAAATCATTTCATTTCGGTGCTTATCTATCAAAGACCTTTCTTGATTAATCATGTAAATATCTAAACCCACATCCCTGGTAACTTGCCTACTGCTATAAGCAATTTTGTACCCTACAGCACTCAATATGTTGCCCTCTGTGCTATCAAAGGGAATGAGGACTACCCAAAGTTTATGTAATAATGAATATTAGGACACAAAAAGTCAGTCCATATGTTTGTTTTGCACATATAATGGTCAGTCCAAGATTCTGGAGTCATCTGCATATTGTTGTCCCATAAAAAGTGGGTTGGTGGGTAGAGAGTGACAAATAGTAGCATGCTGGATTTAAAACAATGGTTACTACTTATTAGAAAAGACTGAGACTGTGAAACAGTTTTGAGATAAGGATGACTCTACAAAAGGGTCTTAATATGTGGCATGCTACAGAGAATTATCATGCAGACATAAGCTTACAAAACTGCTCACAGAATAAATCCTATATATTGATTTAGTCAGATTATAACATTCCCAACCTAAAGCTCTGGTCAATTGTCAGTATACCAATACCAGCACTTTTGGTTTTATCAACCTACAGATTTGTTAAGTGATTAAGTTGAAAGTTCAAAATATAGGCAATGTTTGTCCCACAGAGGTCAAGTTGTGTGCAAGGTATCATGTGCATCACAGATGATGGAAGACTGTAGTGGTTTGAAAAGCCCATCTCAAGGGACAATCGCACTCCTTGGAAATGGAAGAAAAATTGTGTCCAACTGTTCAAAAACTGTGACTAGCATGCCATTCTCCTTTCATAAATAGAAAGATCACTAGGTTCTCAACCTAAGGAGGCATTGAAACAAAATCTTCGAAAATCACAACTAACAAAGGTATAGTATTACCTAGAAATTCATATCTCACATTTCTGCTTGTGTTATAAAAACCAATACTATAAATCAGTGTTACTCAAAGTGTGATCCATGAGCTAGGACCTTTCTGTGAACTGCAAGTGATATATATGCTTTACAAAAGTATCAGTCCTTAGTGTATGGAAAATTTCAAAAGTACAAAAAAGAAAAAAAAAACTGGCTCTGCACTACAGATCCTTTGAGAAGCAGTGTTATAAATAAGAGCAGCTATTCTTAGACATACTGCTGTCTCATGACCACGCTCTCTTTTCTTGCCATTAAGTAATAGGGAAGTTATATAATATAATTGGAATGATCAATGAAAAAGTGCTCCTGAATCACTTTGAGTTCATAAAACATTATATAACTGGTCACCAACAAGAAAGTGGTGGAGTCAACAAGGTAAGAAAATACAAATAGTGACAATAATTTTTAAATGAAAGCACCAACTTCTGACTAGATGCCAGACCATCAATGACTGTGCAGCAGTGTCTAGATGAATGTATAGCACTTGAGACATTAACAAGCTACTGTAGTTACATTGTTCTGGGAAATACCCATGTTTTCTAGAACAAATAGTTTTTCACATTTTAAAGGTAATAAATTTTCTTTCACTTCTGCCACAGGTTGTATGATCATTACTTTTGTATTTAATCAACTCATATAATATCAATTTTAGTAACAGACTGAGTCCATCTAACTTATTTATTAATCTCCTAGATGCTGAATGCATAGCAATAAACTATGGTCACAATTCCTTCTTTTCTAGAACTTATATTTTGAAAGAGGGTGATACAAAATGAACAAATAAGCACAGCACATAATATGTCTGATGTTAATAAGTGCTGTGAGAAAATAAAAACAAGGGGAGGTAGGTTGCAATTTTAAGTAGGTAGAAAGACCATCTGATGGTTAAAGGACATTTTATATTCACAGCAATTAATATTTGTGCTGTGACAAAAAGGTGGAGAACAAAGAACCAACTGAGGAAAGATGTGAGGGAAAAGGGTGCAGGCAGAGAGAATAGGGAGTCTAATGGCTTGGATAGAAATACGATGTTTGAGATCGGGGCAGAGAAAGAAGATGTGTCTGGAGACTGAGTGACAAGAGAGTGGTAATGAATGTCACAGAACAGGCAGAGGCCAGATGTAGGACCCACCCTAATCCAGGATAATTTCTTCTTGAGATTTTCCTTAATTACATCTGCAAAAATATTTATTACAAAGATGGTCACATTCAGAGCTTCCAGGTGGACATACCTTTTTAAATGACACAAATTAAACTATGGTAGCCTTGGAAGTTCTCAAACGTGATTGATTTTATTTTATGTTCAATGGAAAGCCATTTGATACTATGTCTTGGAGGGTCACTTTGAGTGCTGTAATTAATTGTGGGGATAAGCATGGAAGCAGGAAAAGCGACCAGTGAGATTGGTTCTATTGTAGTAGCCCAGGTAAGAAATGATGGGCTAAACTAGGATTGTAGCAATGGAGAGGCAGAGAAGATACTAAGACATGAGTATATAGGATGTGAAAACTGAAAAAAGAGAGGAAAGAAATATCCTTGCTAAATCTTTGGCCTGAGCAATGCTGTGGATTCTGGGGAAAACTCAAAAGGAAGACTCTGGGAAAATCAAGAATTATCCTTTGGACACATTTATATGGTCCTGTGTTATGTGCTGACTTAGTTCTCACATTGTTCTTCTGCATTTTGAAAGATACAATAAAGCCTTCATTTAAACAGTCATGACATATTGGACTACACCATGTACCTCTAGTGTGTTTTCCCCATTAGCAGAAGACAATTAGAGCATTTTGAGTACAAATGCAGAGTTCTGAATTCTTCTGGTAGTTCTCAGTTTAGCAGGCATCGTCCAGATGCAGAATATGTTTACGTCAGTTACCTTTTACATTATCATTACTGAAACCTCTATTTTAAAAAATATGACAAAGTACTTGGAGACCCAGAGGTCCACAGGTTGGTTTGAGAAACATTAGTCTAATACCTGACATCAGATGAGATTCAGGTATTTCAGTTTGAGATTACAATTTAAAATGCCCATTGATTTTTCTTATTGTAGAAAAGTTTAAAAAGTTAACATCACTGACTGCTCCAGGGAATATCCTGATTGTGATAGCTCTTGGGACCTCGGGTTTAAAGATTTCCTTTAAGGAAATCCTCCAGGCTTATTCCCAGGTGAATTTGGGATTGTGTCCTTTAATAAGATGGTGCTCCTTGAATTGAGTTGGAATAACGCTTGGCCCAGATGATGTCCCAACCTCAGCATATTTGGTAAATTGAAGAGGAGAGTGCCTAGTAGAATATGGATTAGCACCCTGCAGAAATCACAACTTTCTTCTTTCATTGCTTATCTCTTCATCGCTGCACTTTGTCCTGTGCTTGTCTCATGCCAGTGCTCCAGGTGAGAGTGGTTAGGATGCTGAGGAGTAATTAATCTTTTTAAGAAGTGTGAAATCTTGATTCTGTTCATGAGGACTTTGCCTTTCCTTCCTTTGCTTCTCTCTGTTTATCATCAGGCGTCTGGAGAGAATATGTGCTCTCCTTTGTTGCTTCTCTGAGTAATGCCCTCATGAATTCTGTATTGTAACTCCTCCTCGACCAAAGATGCCAGAGAGACTGCAAGGGCTATAGATACCTGCTGCCTTTCCTTCTGCAATAAAAGCTAATTTATCAAATTCTTCTCTGCCCCTTGTTGCCTCAGTGCACCCCATTCAGGGCTCCTTTCCTCATTCTTCTTAGCCAGGTGAGTTTAGGCATTGAGAGCCAGCAAGATTAGGATAGAACCTGAGCCTCTGGCCCCAGATACACAGACAGAAACTGCTCGTAGTCAGATGTCCCTGGATGGCCACACAAGGCTGTGTGAGCATGGTAGTCTACATGAGCAGGCATGCAGCCCTCCTCCCTATCCTTAGTCCCTGTCACATTGACCTCACCCGTCTTCATGGAGATGTTGCTGACAGTGCGTCCATAATCTCCCTTTCCCCGGGTGATCAATCCTGGAACTTTCTAAGTCAAGATCTTCCCACCCCCAGGTCAGAGTTCAAAGTCTCAACAGCCAACATAGCCCCCTCTGCTCACTCACACTTTTCTTGAGGGAGTGATTATGTTGATGTGGTTCTAGGCATGAGTCTGCTTATTCAATTCATTAAACTAATTTTTATTAAAACTGTACTGTGTGTCAGGTGATATTGAAATACAGATGATAGAAATAAATGATTTATGTTCCACTACCTTCAAACAGCAAGTCTGTCCAGGGAAACAAACGGGTAAACAAATATAAAAGACTGTAACAACTGCATGAAAGGAAGCATGTGCAAATATTTTCTGGATATTGTAAAGATAAAGGTCAATAATGCCTTCTAGACTAAGTAAAGAACTTTAGAAAGTCATCACATTAAAGCTGTCTCTAGGCAATTAATGAATGGTTAAAGCTAAAGCAGTCAGAATGTTCTTGTGAGAAATGTGAAATTTAAGAGAACTGCAGAGTATTTTTGGCTGAAGCCTAGGATAAAAGTTGAGAAAAGAGGTAAAAATGATTGTTGTGCACATTGGCAGTAGACAAACCACTCAAAGAATTGGAAGACAATTAAAAGAATGGAAGAAATGGAGTGATGATCAAAGAGTACGAAATATAATTTAGACAAAATGAGTAAGACCTTGAGATCTAATGTACATGTACATCATGTACATTATAATAATGTATTATGCACTGAAATCTGCTTAGAGGGTAGATCTTAAATTAAGTCTTTTCAACACAGGGTGGAAAAGGAAATGAAAATTAGCATCTCCTTTTCACCACTGTATGAAAAGGATATGTTAATTAGCTTGATCGTGGTGATCACTTTGCAATGTGTATATATCAAAATATCAAGTTGTACACGTTAAGCATATACAATGTTTATATGTTGATTATACCTCAATAAAGCTGTTTAAAATAAGAAACTGAGATAAGAATTAACAATTTTCTAGTAGTAGCATTTTGCATTTTTTTGTGATTTGTTTTTCCATATAAGATGTAGACAATATAGAAGAAAACAGAAGTATCAACTTGGAAATAAGGTTAAGAGAGCATGATTAGTAGAACACAAGAAGAAAAGCAGAAAAATACAGTATCCTACAATCACAGAAACAACAGATTTTCAGAACTATTTATAGTTAAATTATGCCAAGTCTCATAAAGACTGAAGAGGATATGGGATAAGAAAACATAATGGCTTTGATAGAATCATGGATGCAATACAATCATGGAAACAAACATGAGATTGAAAGGATTTGAGAGGCCAGTGATGTGATACAAAGTAGAAGCAGTAAGTGCTGGACATGTATTTAATAAATCTAATAATAAAAGAATAAACAAAATTTATATAATAGATACAAAGAATAATAGAATCAAGGGAGGTTGCACTGGTTTTCTCTTTTCTTCAAAGAATATAATTTTTATAAATAGTGGTTTAGAAGCCACACAAAATTTATCATCTTTACCATTTTTAGGTGCACACAGCTCAGTAGCGCTAATTATATTCACATTGCTGTAAAACGGATCTCTAGCGGCTCATCTTGCAAAACTGAAACTCTACACTCATTCAACAACTCCCCATTTCTCCCTCTCCTTAGCCACTGCAAACCATCACTTTACTTTCTGTTTCTATGAAGTTTGACTACTTTAGATATTTTATGTAAGTGGAATCATTCAGCATTTGTAATTTTATGATTGGTTTATTTCACTTAGCATAATTGTCCTCAAGATTCTTCCTTATTGCAACATGTGACAGGATTTTCTTCTTTTTAAAGGCTAAATAATATTCCATTTTTGTGCATACCAAATTTGGTTTATCCCTTCATTCATTGATAGACATTTCCAACTCTTGGTTATTGTGACTTTTGTTTTTTTTTTTCTCTTTAAAGTGAGAGGTATTGGGAATGTTTGATAATGGAATTAAAGGAATAAAAGTAAAATCAAGAAAAGCAAAGAAAAAATTAATAAGTAAGTTTTTTTTGTTTTGTTTTGTTTTGAGAGGAAGTCTCCCTGTGTCTCCCAGGCTGGAGTGCAGTGGCGCAATCTCGGCTCACTGCAAGCTCCGCCTCCCGGGTTCACGCCGTTCTCCTGCCTCAGCCTCCCAAGTAGCTGGGACTACAGGTGCCTGCCACCTCGCCCGGCTAATTTTTTGTATTTTTAGTAGAGACGGAGTTTCACCGTGTTAGCCAGGATGGTCTCGATCTCCTGGCCGCGTGATCCACACACCTCGGCCTCCCAAAGTGCTGAGATTACAGGAGTGAGCCACCATGCCCGGCCAAAATTAGTAAGTTTTAAGAAAGGCAGCTAGTGTTGGTATTAGTGTACAGCAAAATTAGAGTTGGCTTGATTTCACTCTTGGCTTGCTCTATCTCCTTAATTATTATTTCAAAATTACTAAATTTTTTAAAAGAGGCAATATGTGTAGTGATGAAGAACATGGAACTTGGATCTGGGCACCTGGGGTCCAATCCCAGGTATTCACTCCTAGAAAATGTACCTTATCACCTTACTGGTCAGTTCCATTATCTACATAAAATGGGCAGAGTAAGAACATTCTGAAGATCAAATGAGATAAGGCATACAAACAGCTTAATACAGGGCCTCTCAATAAACAGCAACTTTAGGAAAGGATGTGTGCAACGTTCCAGAACATAAAGCTGGAGGATAGAAAAAGGGAAGAGATGAGGATAAAGAAATAAGAAGGGTCCAGATTATTAATTATTTTCTGATTGTAAAAAATATTTTTGTTATAGCGTATATAGAAACTATAAAATCGCAAAAAGATGAAAAGGAAAAGACACTTGTAATCTCATCACTCAGAAAAACACACATGCACACCTTGAAGAGCCAAATTTTAAAATGATAATTACAGTGGAAAATACTTTTACTCCACTTTTTTGTCTTAAATATCTTGCAGACATTTTTTTTTTTCCTGTTCCTCCTTTTTTTTTTTTTTTTAAATTTATTTATTATTATTATACTTTAAGTTGTAGGGTACATGTGCATAACGTGCAGGTTTGTTACATATGTATACTTGTGCCATGTTGGTCTACTGCACCCATCAACTCGTCATTTACATCAGGTATAACTCCCAATGCAATCCCTCCCCCCTCCCCCCTCCCCTTGCAGACATTTTTTATGTTATGAAATATTTGGCATAGTTTTTTGGTGGCTGCATAGTATTTTATCATTTGGATGTTCTATATTTACTTAAGAATATTTGTCTTTTTTTCCAAGCTTTGTAATTATAACTAATACTATAACAAACATCCACACAAATTTATTTTGTCCACAGCTTTGACAAAACATTTTATTTTTCTTACAAAGTATTAAGATTAAATACACTTTATTAAAGTATATTATTCATTTTAATACCTTGCTCTATATTAACAACTTACCACTCATGCAGATTTTAATAATTTGTATTTCCAGTAAGACAAGAACTTTATTACTACTGAATATTATAAATTTTTAAATATTGTGTCAATCTGATGAGTAAAAAAGACATCTAATTTTAATTTCCCTTTGTTAAATGGTACTGAGACTAAAATTTACCATGAACTGTCAATTCATGCTTACACTTTTTCTCTTGTAATATTTATCATTTATTTCCTTATTATTTTTTCATAATACTTTATATACTAAAGATATTAATACTTGATCTGCTACATACATTACAGTAATCTCTCCATTTCATTATTCACATTTTACTTTGTGAACTATATATATATATAAAATATTTTGAGTCACATGTATCAGTGTTTTCGTTTCTAGTGTGTACTTGGTGCATGATTTGTTGAATTATATGCACTTGTCTATTGAAAATGCTAACTTTAGCATTTATCTTATTCTTAGGGAGCCTTTGTTGATTCTGATTTCTACTCTGATCCAACAATTTGTCTTTCTGTTTTTGCAACACTCTAACATTATCTTTATTATTAGTTACAGTTTATATTGTCTGTATTCTATCATCATAATTTATTCATATTTTATTTTTAAATGCACTTATTTTAAAACATTCTTGTTTTCTTTCTTTACTTAAAAAATGAGATCTAGGTTATAAAATAAAACAATATAGATAAGCATTAAAAAATGAAATTCTCCCTGTATCCATTTGCCCTGTTCCCAACAGAATTCCACTTCCCCGGAGTTGATCACTATTAACAATTTTCTGTGGATCTACAAACCGTGTATATAAACTCTTCTGCTATGACTTAATAATGAATTTCTATGAATCCTTATGTATGGGGGTTTTTTTATTTTTAACTTTAGGGAAAGTTTAGGTTCTATTGTCAGACTTATATGACAATCTTAATTTTTAGACTTTCAATAATACAGAAGTTTTTATGTTGTTTTAGATATACTTTGTTATTATAGTCAAACTCTGATTAACTAAGCAAAATTGATCAGAACATTTGAATCTTATTGTTAGGTACTTGAGATTTTAGTTTACTGTTTTTTTCCACTTTATATATTTGAAATTTTAACATAATACAAAAAGAGTTTCTAAAAAGAGAGAGAGACTAACCTGATTAAATCTAACCAATGCTTGCCCTTGTCCTTTATTCTATATGCTTAGATGCCCCTCATTCTCTCTTACCACATTTGGCCTTGACTTTGAATTTTGCTAGCAATACAGTTTCAGTCTCAAAGGATAAGCAAAGAAAAAGAATGTTAAGGGTAAAAATAGTTAATGACAATAATCATCTTCCTCAGTCAAATACATCAGCCATGTGTTACTATGTTTTGTCCTTAACAGCTACCATCATAATTTTTTAGTTACTTCTAGATCATGATCCCATTATTATAATGGGATATTATGTAATATTATGAGCTAGGCTTGTTTACTGACCTTAATTATTTAAATGGCTTATATTTTATTTAATCTTTACATAAACACTATTAGATATGTATTACTTACAACACCATATTACAGTTGAAGAAAGCTAGGCCCAGAAAAGCTAAGTGATTTGCTGTTGGCCAAACATCAACTAATGAGGCCAAAATTCAAATCTGCAGTACAACTTCAGAACCTCCAGAGCTAATCAGAGAGCTGTGCCACCCCCTTATAGCTGACAGCAGTTCATGATCTGTGGACTCTCACTGTAGGAGAAACATCTGTACAAATATAAACACAAATACCCATATACCCATATATATCCAAACATACGCACCCATTTACACTTCATTTAAAAGATTAAAATGATGTATCACATATAAAGCATGATGACTTGCTTTTCACTTAATTACCTATTATAGTAGTCTTACTATATTATCAAACTTAGAAGTAATATCCTTAGAAATTTTACCTAAAAGGCAAAATATTATATCTCATTTGTTGTTTTAATGTACATGTTCTTGTTTCATGTTTATTGTTCAGTTTTATCCATTTTGTGGACAGGAATTAAAGTCCTTGCATAATGAGTTATAAGTCTTTTATTACTCTTTTTTTTTTTTTTTTTTTTTTTTTGACACGGAGTCTAGCTCTGTCACCCAGGCTGGAGTGCAACGGCACGATCTCAGCTCACTGCAACCTCTGCCTCCCGGGTTCAAGCGATTCTCCTGCGTCAGCCTCCTGAGTAGCTGGGATTACAGGCGCGCACCACCATGCCCGGCTAATTTTTTTGTGTTTTTGGTAGAGACAGGGCTTCACCATGTTGGCCACGCTTGTCTCGAACTCCTGACCTTGTGATCCGCCCGCCTTGGCCTCCCAAAGTGCTGGGATTACAAGCGTGAGCCACCGCACCTGGCCTATTACTAATTTTTAAGAGGTCTTTATGTACTAAATATAATAATAAAATTCTTTTTTAATTTTTTGCAGATATTTCCCCAGGTTATTTTACTTATATTTTTATTTTGTTTATAGTGGCATCCACTACATAGAAATCTGATATTTGTAAATAGTCAAGTTGTTAGCATTTTCCTTTATGATTTATTTGGGTACCTGTTTAGGAAAGCTCTCACCATCCAAAAATTAGAGAGATAGATGATAGACAGACAGATGATAGCTAGATAGAGAGATAGAGAGATAGATAGATAGATAGATAGATAGATAGATAGATAGATAGATAATCGGCTAGACAGAAAGACTACCTGATTTTATATAAAGCTGACTTTCATTAAAATATAATTTATGTATATTTAAGGTAAACAATGTGATGTTATGATATATGTATAAATAGCAAAAAGGTTAACCTAGTGAAACGAATGTATACATTATCTCATGCAGTTTCCCATTTTTCATAATTTTTGTGGCAAGAGCAGATAAAATCTACTTATTTAGCATGAATCCCAAATACAGTACAATTTTGTTACCAATAGTCTTCATGTTGTACATTAGATCTCTACATATCTGTACCTTTTATCCTCCAACCTACATCTTCCCATTTCTTCCTCCAACCCCAGCCCTGTCCGTGTTAACCACTGTTTTGTTTACTATCTCTGTATATTTGATTTTTGCTTTTTAGATTCCACATACAAGTGAGATTGTGCACTATTTTTTTTCTGTGTCTGACTTATTTCATTTAGCATAATGTTGTCCAGGTTCATCCATGTTGTGACAAATGGCAAGATCTCATTCTTTTTAAGGACTAAATAGCATTCCATTGTGTAAATGTGTGTGTGTGTGTGTGTGTGCGTGTATCTCACTTTTTTAGTATTTTAAAATGCCAGTTTTCCATTGACAGACTGTTTCCATATCTTGGCCATTGTGAATAATACTGCATTGAACATGGGAGTGCATCTTTACTAGGTGGTGACTTCATTTCTTTTTGGTACATACCCAGAAGACAGATTGCTGGGTCATATGGTGGTTCCATTTTTATTTTCTTTAGAAACCTCCATACTATTTTCCATAATGGCTGTACCAATCTGCATTCCCAGCAAAAAAAACTAAATTTTTTTAAAATGTAATACATTTAGGTTGAATTATTGCTTATCCTTACATTATGTGTGTATAGATATGGATATACATGCATATGTAAATAATTTTAAAAGTGAAGAAGTAATTGTCTTTTATTGTTTTAATAAATATATTTATTTAGGATGCCACATTTATCATGTATTAAATTTCCATATGTAATGAGATATGTCCATACACTATATTTATTGGGGAAATTTTTTATGTCTACTCAGTATTCATTGCATTAATAAGGGGAAATTTAAAATATGTTTTATCATTGAATTACTCATCTAGATAAAATTTGGAATAAGTATGTTAAATTCCTCTATAAAAATTCTCTGTAAACATGGTTGGAATTTCAGTGAATTTTTTCTGTAAGACTTTGTGGTTCTATTTATAAAATCAATGTGTCTGTTTATCTATTCAGATATCATGTTTCACACTTTTCTTTAAATAGGTCTTGGATGTTTCTTGTGTACCCCTTGTTAAATTTAGGTATTGTTCCTTTTGTGAAGGAATTATTTTTGCTATAATTTTTATTTGGTTATCTTTGGTATATAGTAACACAAGAATGTTTAATTGCTTGCCTTGCATCAAACCACATTTCCAATCAGTTATCAAGGTTGAATTGACTTTTTGGTTCTTTTAGTATATATAATCAAATTATCTGCAAATCGTGTTTGTCACCTCTCAGTATTTATTCCTTTAATACTTCCTATTGTCCAGTGGGTAAGACCCTCCCAAAATATTGAAAAATAACTGTTAAAATATGCTTGACTGTTATTTTTGTCCCTATTGATCACTCTGTTATTGTGGCTTAGTCCTAAAACCATGGAAATGGAAACGCTGTGTGGGCTTGTCTCCCAGAAGTGAATGTGAAAGATAGAGAGAACTGTGTAAAAGTTTAATCTCTGCAAGCAGTTTTTGAGGAAGAAAGAAAAATAATTGCAAAATACAGAAATAATGAGCAGGGTTCACAGGAACAAGTTTGAGAATTTCTATAAGCCTTTGTCTTATCAACTGTATAACAGAGAGAATTATAACTACCTCATATTGACTTCAAGAGGATTTTTTTCAGGGAACACACACACAAAAAAATCAATAATGACTGGCCACCAGGAGAATGCCTAATACAAAATAATTATGTTATTATTATAAAGACCCTGTGCAAAAAAAGAAAAAAGGAAAAGAATATGGAGGACACATTAGAGGATAGTTTAAGGGTGTTACTGAGTACAGCTACTAATAAAGCAGTTATTTTTATTGTGTATCAGCACCCTTTATGTGTTGAAAATAAATGACAGGAGAATTTGGGTGAGGGACAGGGTCACAGACTACTATATTTTCCTTTAGCCTAATTTCCCATTGCTACTCAGAATGCTTCATTGGGATCATTTTGCTAATATAATTTTAAAAATCAGCCTTCATAAATGTTATCAGTTTGCATATAAAAGCTTAATTGGTTTAAAGCAAATCATTTTGTTTGCTTCTCAAACCTACACAAAAGGAAGAATGCACTGTAATGAGCACTGTAGACATAGCTAAGGACTCTTAATCATTAGGCGGTCCAGTCAAGGCTTGGTCATGTAGCACACTCAGGATGATTTCTCCCCTGAGGGTGCTCTTAAAAGATTCAAAGGGAGAAAATATCAGAAGTGGTTTTCAATTGTCAGCACTACTGAGCAAAAGGAAAATGCAGGTTTTTTTCATATGGAAGCTATTAAGAGACAAAAATCAGTAGTTCCATTTTGAATTCTAATTAATAAAATACGTAAGTTACTCGCAGTTTTTAAATTACTCATCAATATGTGTTCCTTTTCTTGTTGCTGACCTATAAACAGGAATAAAACCTTCATGGGAGAAGAAAACCAAACCTATGTGAATGAATTTGTCTTCCTGGGCCTTTCACAGGATCCAGAGACACAAGTTCTGCTTTTCTTCGTTTTCCTGATTATCTACTTGCTCACTGTTCTGGGAACCTGGTGATCATTGTACTCATTCATATAGACTCCAGACTCCACACACCTGTGTACTTTTTCCTTAGAAACTTGTCCTTTGCTGGTCTCTGTTTTTCTACTGCCACTGTCCCTCAGGTGCTAATCCACCTCCTGGTGAAGAGGAAAACCATTTCCTTTGCTGGATGCTCAACACAGATTGTTGTCTTACTGCTGGTTGGAGGTACAGAGTGTGCACTGCTGGCAGTGATGTCCTGTGACGAGTACGTGACTGTCTGCAAGCCCCTGCACTACTCCACCATCATGACACATTGGGTATGTGTCCAGCTGGCCATAGGGTCCTGGGCCAGTGGAGTGTTTGTATCTCTGGTGGACACCACATTCACATTGAGCTTACCCTACCGAGGAAGCAATATCATTAACCATTTTTTCTGTGAACCTCCTGCCCTCCTGAAGCTGGCTTCAGCAGACACTTACAGCACAGAAATAGCCATCTTTGCAATGGATGTGGTAATCCTCCTGGCTCCTGGCTCCCCCATCCTTGTCTCATACTAGAATATTATCTCCACAGTGATCCGGATGCAGTCCAGGGAGGGGAGGCTGAAGGTCTTCTCTACCTGTGCGTCCCGTGTCATTGTCGTTGTTCTCTTCTATGGCTCAGCAATATTTGCCTACATGAGGCCAAACTCCAAGATAATGAATGAAAGGGATAAAATGATTTCTGTGTTCTACTCAGCAGTGACACCCATGCTGAACCCCATCATTTATAGTTTAAGGAACAAGGGTGTCAAAGGGGCTTTCAGGAGAATAACTGTAAAATAAATAGATGACCATTTTAGGGATTTGGAAAGAAGTTATTTTCTTGTAATTTTTTTCCATTTTCATCCCATTCCTCCACTTTTTCTTTTTTCTCTTTTCCTACATCTTTTCTCAGATCAGTTCAACAAATTGCCTATTCAAAGCAAGGCACCTTGGTAGACACAGGAAATAAATTAAAAAGAAGAAAAGAAAATGCAAAGGAAGGAAAAAAGAGACGAGGGGAGAGAATGAGGAAGGAAGGCAGGAAGCCAGGAAGGCAGGAAGGCAGGAAGGAAGGAAGGCAGGAAGGAAGGAAGGAAGGAAGGAAAGGAAGGAAGGAAGGAAGGGGAGCAAACAGTCACTTCTCTTCTGGCCCATACAAGCTAATAAGGAAGTTAAAACAAGTAGGAATATGACTATATGTCAATACCAAAGTACTAATAAATAATAATTATAACTATTACAAACATGAGAACATATCCTGGCAAATGGAATCATTTCTTTCTTTCTTGCATCCATTTACCAAACATCATTTGAACACGTATTATATATCCTAGGTACATTTATGAAGCTGGGGATATACATATGAAAAACAAAGCTTCAGGGTGTCATATTTCTAACATGACCTTGGATTCTAAATTTAACAATATCTGAAACTGAAAAGAGAGCACATTTGAAGAGTAACAAATGGTAGAATTTTTCTAAGAGTACATGTAAAGTTAGAAAAGTAGTGAGCTATAAAGCTGAAAAGTAAGACAAAGGGTCCAAACTGAGAAGTGCCTTGAGTTCAATACTAAAGAATTCCCAGCACGTAATTCTGAGAAAGCTGAAGATTAGAGGATTTGTGAGATGGTGATGAAAACTGAAGTTAAAGGTAAGACAAAGGAAGTCTGGGGCACTTTTTATGCCTTAGAAACTATAGGACAGGCATTTGAATTTCATAATGTAGGCTGTAGTTTTGCATAACATGACCCACAATGGTGCCTAGATTGCTTGTTAAAAATGTTTCTCAGCAAAGGGTAGGGTGGGGCAGTTTATCTCAGGAATTTCCATTTATAACAGGTTCAAGGTGATTCTTAATACACTAAAAAACGTATGTTGCTTTTTAGGTAATAAGATAACTTTTAATATAAATTAAGGATGTAATTATTTGCTTAAGTTTGAATCTTCCATAGATTGTAAGCTCCATGGCAAAGAATGGTAAAGGATGTGGCTGTTTTGCTGATCTCTATATTACTACTGTAATAAAGTGTACAACCATTGTTGCTGCTCAAGAAATAGACTTTTGAATTAATGAATAAAACTGCAGTTTAGGAAAGAGATATGGACTAGAGAAATAAATTTGGATGTTAAATAAATGCAAATGCAACTTGACACACCTAAAGATGTATGCAAATTTTAAACAGAAAACCAAATGTATGGGTGGTTTCATTAAAATGCAAGTGCCTGGTCCTAAAGCAGATCATAAGAGTGATGAAAATGGACACTGTCTCTCTCTTATATACATATATATGTGTATACACATATACACATGGGTTATTATGTGTATATAATGTGTATATAAACATATATAATTATACATATATGTGTATATGTATACACATATGTATATGTGTATAGACATATATGAGAGATGTGTGTGTTTTTATATATATATATATCTCCATATGTGTGTATATATACACATGCATACACACAAATATATATGTATAATTATTAAAAGATCCCAATTTAAATCTGTAATGCAATCCTGGATGAGACGTGACGATGCAGAAAGATAATGGGAAAGAACTACTTGAGAGGCTGAGTTGGGAGGATTGCTTGAGTCCAGAAGTCCAGGAGTCCAGGGGTTTGAGGCTTTAGTAGGCAATATTTTACTACTGCACTGCAGCCTGGATGACAGAGCAAAACCCCACCACAAAAAAAAAAAAATAGAAAGAATCCAGGACACAAACCTGGAGTTACCAACATTTCTGGGGAAGTGAAAAGTAGCTAATCAAGCCTGGAGCAGCAAGAGTCAGAAATTCAGGAGGAGAAGCCAAATAAAGGCATGTCAGGAGTGACAAGAAAAGAGATCTTTTAGAAAAGATTTCTGAATGTTTCGAGAGTTTTATGTATTGATAAAAGGCTACTAAATTTGTCAATTATGTCATTACTGACCTTGGCAAAAACGATTGCAACAGAATATGCCATGAGATTTTTAATTTCATACACTGAATTTATAGGTTATTTATCAAAAGATTAACATTCTGAAATAAAAATATTGAATATTTTTAATTAGGAGCATAGCATTGTCCTCTACTTCTTCAGCGAAGAGATACACACACACACACTCATGCTCATAATTTTCACATTGTTATTATAGATATTATGCCACAGGTATTCCTAGATTTTATGGAGATAAATGATGACAAACACAAAGCATAATTCATGCTCTCAAGGAGCTTTCATTTTGGAGGGTGAAGTCAGAGAGTAATCAAGTAAACTAAAATATAAAAAAAGAAAGTTTAATATAATGGTAAGTGCAATTAAGACAATAAAACAAAGTGTGCCATAATGCCTTTTGGTTTGGGTGCATGTTACTTACATTGGTAACTTCTTTGAGAAGTTAACATTTAAGATGAGAACTAAATGCTGGGAAGTACTAAGACAAGATTTAACAGAGATCATAGGCTAGGAGAATAGCTGCTAATTGGCCCTAAAGCAAGAGCAATCTTGGACTGTATGATGGACAACAAAAAGGTCAATGGGTTGAGATTAGAGTGAGTGTCAGGGAACAGAGTTTCAGACATGGGCTGAAAGGTAGGCAGAAACTAGATAATGGGCATCTGTGGAAAAATAGCTTGATCTGATTTATATTTATGAAGGTCATTCTGTATAAGAGGGGAAAAAATGATTACCTTGGGGCAAGAGTGTAAGAAGAAGGACCTATTAGGAATGTGTCGTAGAGCAACAGTAAACAGGTTATGTTGACTTGGACTGAGACACTTGTAAGGGAAACCAAGAGAAATACACATATGTGGAATCTATTGTATACATGAAGCCAATAGGATTTACTTGTTTATGTGGTAAGGCAAAGAGAGAAAACAATGTTTATATTTAAGCTTTCAGTTTGGTCACGTGGGTGGATGGTGATGCTATTGATTTAGGTGGAACAAATTGAGGGAAGAACAGATTAGCAGGGGGATGAATCAAAATTATACTTTAGATTAAGTTTAAAATTCCTATTAGACATGAGAAGTAGTCAGTTAAACATATGAATCTGTGGATTATACAAATAGTGAGGTCTTTGGGACTCAAAAGCATATGGACAGAACTTAAATCTATGTAAGTGGATGAAATTACTCAGAAACAGATTCTTGATTGAGAAGACAGGGAAGTCCATATTAGTATCATCTGAATGTGGAAACATTCAGAAAGGAAAAGGAATCCAATAAGGCAAAAAAAGTTAGGGATTAAAGAAGTAAGTCAGGGTTGTGTGGTGTCTGGAAGTCAAAAGAAGAAAAAATTCCCAGCAGAAGGATGTGGTCAATTACATCAATGTTGCTGAAAGGTTGATGGAGGAGAATATGGAGGTGAACATTTTATTTAGCACATTAATGATAATTTTGACAAAGAACAGGTCCATAGAAAGAGACCATAGCTTGATTGAAAGTGGGTTTCGGCCCCAAGACCTCTAATCATTCGCTTTACCGGATAAAACTGCGTGGGAGGTTGGGTTTGCGAGAGCGCCAGCTATCCTGAGGGAAACTTCGGAGGGAACCAGCTACTAGATGGTTCGATTAGTCTTTCGCCCCTATACCCAGGTCGGACGACCGATTTGCACGTCAGGACCGCTACGGACCTCCACCAGAGTTTCCTTAATAATAATAAATAAATTTAAAAAAAAAAAAAAGAAAGTGGGTTAAGATGTGAATAGAAGATCAGCAGGGGAGAAAATGGGCATAAACATTCCCTTTGTATTTCTTTCCCTGTGAAGAGAAGCCGAAAATAATGCTACAGTTACTAAGGGGGATTGGAGTCATGGAAAGCCTTCTTACTTTTTTAATTTATTAATTATTTTTTGAGACAGAATCTCACTCTGCTGCCCAGGACGGAGTGCAGTGGTGCGATCTCAGCTCACTGCAGTCTCCCCCTCCCGAGTTCAAGCAGTTATAATGAGGGAAAACAGGAAGTGTACGTGAAGGCACAGATGTGTGGAAGATTTGAAGAGGGCTTTGTAGCCAACTGCTTCTCTTCCAGTGAAGTGTGAGGCAAGGCATCAGCTTAGAAGGATGGTGTAGAATGGTCATTTTAAAACTGACTGAGACTAGGTTCCGGAAGTATAGTCATGCACCATGTTCAGGAAGGCAAGGCTGAGTATTGTAAAAATGCTCAAACTGCAAATTAATTTATCAGTTAAATATATTCACAATCAAATTACCAGTGAGCTATTAAGATGTGAATGATAGAACCAAATGTCTTCCAAAGGAGTAAAGAAGAGAAAGAAGCTAGAACTGAAGAGTTAGCCAAAATATAGCTTATTAGAACATGTCTGATGAAGGTAGTAAAATAATAGAAAATGAAAGGATTACTTTAAAATATTACTAGAAAAATTGTAGCTTTGACAAAAGTTGAAACGTCACCATTTTCACATGTAAAGATAAATTTGACATTTATTGTTAAACATAAATTGCAGAGTGTGTGACAAAACATATAAAATATATAAATTGTTACCTAAATTGAACTGTATGATGGACAGCAAAGACATCGATGAGAATAGAAAATTATATCCTAACAGTAAAAATCACTGGGAAAAAAAACATAGAATAAAAGATATCCTTCACTATACAAATATTTTAAATATTTCTCTGTCTAAAAATCTCTGCCATGCAGATATTAGAAGCCAAATAACAAATTGAAAAGAAGTTGTTACCACAAATATAACAAAGTCTCCATGTCCCTAACCTGTAAAAAACTTCAACAAATCAGTAAGAAAAATGTGAACAAGTTACTTAAGCAAATTTAAATAGGCAAATTTTATACCTTATCAGTTAGTGAAGACTACTTGTATGTAAAATTTAACATGAGAAACTATGTAGTGGGTTAAGTACACTTACATGCTGCTGGTAAGAATACAAAATATTTAACATTTTAAAAAACCAATTTGTCTTTTCATATCAAGGGTATTAAACAGATTTTTAACCTTGGTTTGAGTAATTTCACTCATAGGAATTTTCTATTGAAAAAAAGGTCACACATCCAAGAGACTGACATTACTGATTTCACACACACATACACACACAGAGACACACACAAACACACACACGGCAACGTTAAAGGTAAAACAATGATAAAATAGCTAATAATGTTACAAAACACCCATATGATATAACGTTATACCATCACTCAACAGTATTTCCAGAGCCATTTATTCTGTAGGCATTAGATTTATTAAACACTTATTACATGACACATACTGATTACAAATATAAAGATCCCTTATATTTATATTTATTAACTTGTTTAATCCTCACAACACTACAAAGTAGGTCTTATTGTTAATGTCAATTTCCACTTTGCAAACTTGCAGACTTACAGACTTGGGCACAAACAGGCTAAGTCATATGCTAAAAATTACAGAAATAAGTGGGGTATATCCAATTCTAACTTCTGTACACTGATAACTGAACCTAGACTCTTTGCAGAGCTGTATACTGCCACTATATAATATAGGTAAAATAACTATATGCTAGTAGGTTAAAAAAATCTGTTTTACACAGACACATCAACTCAGTAAAATGCATGTCTGTATTAAAATGGAAGGAAATTCATATAAATATGTGTAGGAATTCTCTCTACTCAGCCTTGCCTTCCAAACGTGATATACTACTATACTTTCTGAACCTAGTCTCAGTTACTGTTTTAAATTACTATAGGAATTGACTTAAAAAGTGTTTGCGAATCTTCAAACAGCAATATCCTCCAAAAGAGTGTCATTTAATTGGCCATATTATTTTATATTATTTTTAATCTTCAAAATGCAACTCACAGCTTTTGTTCACATCTTTTGTTTTCAGTATTCTCAGACTTATAAACTAATAATAGTGCAGCATAATTAAGCTGGTGTGAAAATGCATTGTGTTGTCCTCCCCTTCTTTAGCGCAAACACACAGACACACTGACTTAAATATCCACACCCATTATGCATCTGAACACTGAAATGGTTTGAATGTTACAAGATAGCCTTGGATAATTGGAAAAATCACTATTTTGCTTCTTTTTTTTTTTTTTTTTTGATTAGCAAGAAATAAGCAGAGTTGTTTATTGTGAACCTTGCTTATGGACTACCTTCACCTCCTATTTTCTTCACTTTATTAATAATTGAATTTTAGGAACTATAAGGTATCTCCATGTCAAAAACCAACAAGCAAAAGCAAACAAGCAAAGACATTCGTTGGAGTGTTTCATACGGCTGAAGTTTAGAAAGAAAAAAAAAAGAGCAAGTACAATGCAAATACAAGCAAACTACTACTAGTCGGGGCATTAGACAAGAAGTCTATATAGCCTTTTAATAAGGTCAGTTGGTCTAAATTTTTGCAAATCTCAAGACATCTCCCCTTTTGATGTTTGGGTTTTGCTTAGGCCACCCACTTGAAACTTTCCTTTCTCTGATCCAATATAAACTTCCAAGGTTAATGGTCATGTCCCAAGGTGGGAACCCATTTAACTAAGTACCTTCCTGGGAAAATAAAGGGTAAATTTTAAATAGAACGAAGAGTAATTTTAGATAGTGTAAATCATGCCCTACAAATTACTTCATGGGGAGAAGATTTAAAGATAATTTGACAAATCCACTTTTCTGTTACATGCTATACTCTGCACTGTATTTGTTTTACCATTAATTTTTGATTCAAAGCATGAATCTTCTGACTCTCAGGAGAGAATAAGTGTGCCGGCAGCATGTATTTTCCCAGGACCCTCCTCAAGGCCCCCATGACCTCCTTATTCTTCAGGCTGTAGATGAGGGGATCCAGGGCTGGAGTGACAATTGTGTAGAAAACAGAGATGATGTTGTCTTGTTTGGGGCTGTGGAAGGAACTGGGCAAGACATACATGAATGTGGCAGCTCCATAGAAATCCCAACCATAGTCAGGTGGGAAGAGCAGGTGACAAGGGCTTTCTTCCTCCCCTCATTTGATGGCATATGGAGCACAGTGAGTAGAATTTGTGTATAGGAGGCCAGTATAGCAGCACGAGAGGGAATCAGGAAGGTCACACCCATCACATATACCATGAACTCATATCTAGCGGTATCAGCACAGGCCAATTTCGACAAGGGTGGGAATTTGCAGAGATGTCTGATCTCCTCGGCCTTGCAGAAGGGATAGTGCATGGTGTACACGGTATATACTAGGGCACTTAGGGATGCCAGGATCCAGGATGTGGCCACCATGAGCCAGCAGACTCTTGGGCTCATGAGATTCATGTATTTCAGAGGATGACAAACGGCCACATACCTGTCATAGGCCATGAAGGCCAGTAGGAGGTCTTCAGCGCCACCCATTGTCAGTGCCAGGAACATCTGAAGGGCACAGCCTCCAAAGGAGATGGTGTTTTCTCTGCACAGAAAGTCCGCGAGGGCCTTGGGAGTGACAACAGATGTGAACAGGAGGTCCATGAGAGAGAGCTGCCCAAGCAGGAAGTACATGGGCACATGGAGCCCAGCTTCCATGGTGATAGCCAGGAGCAGCAGGCCATTGCTGGTCAGGGCCAACATGTACAGGACTGTAACTGTAGCACAGAGTAGTTCAGGAGACCCACTGTCATTCAGAATCCCTACCAAGATGAAGCCACTTCCCAAGGTGGAGTTCTGGAGCTCCATGCTGCGGTTTCTTTCATCACCTAGAACAAGATGGATATCCACGAATTTTTGCTAAGATTAACTCTAGTTTTGTAATATCAGAGGCTCCTTAGGACATGAATCCACTGAGATGATACCCTTTCCACTGATAACTGACTTTGCCTCTTGATTTCTGAATGTCTGACTTCTCATTGTATTTTGATAAAAGTTCCATCTAAATGGAGAACAGACATCACAGAAGTAACTAAACATTAAGACGTCATACATAAAATCTTATTTAGGACATTAAACCTGAACATGTATCTTTCCAAAAACAATACATTATCTTTCCAAAAACAATAAATTACCTTTCCCTTAAGATTAAAGAAATATTCTGCTGCACACATCCTTGATTATCTTTGTACCTATCCAGTCAGTTTTCATCATAGACTTGTTTTGATATGAAATTCCAAACAGGTACAGAGACTGGATTTCAATAAAGCACTTCCACTTCTTTCTCCATAGAACTTAGAGCCACATTTGTTTGCAGTACTCAAGGCGGTAGATGAAAGCCTCATTAGTAGGCTAAAACTTGTCCACCTTAGTTACCTCTCTTGACAAGCCACACATTCTACAGAAGCTTGAGAGAGAAGGGATGAGGGACTGAGACAAGAGAATGTCATGTTTGGGAAAATGTTGCATTTAGAGCTAAATACTTTAGGGTCAATGCAAACGTGTTTATTTAAAACAGGTTACATTAAGATGTGAGCTTGGAAAGGCTCCAAAATATAACATATGAGGTCCTTCCTAGGAAGATCAGAATGTTTGTGTTTGGGAGAAATGGTGAAAGGGAACAAGAGAGCATCTGTTATATGCTGTAATTATGCTCAATAATTCTATCCCCTCTCCTGCCTTTGACCAGATGTTCACTGTCCCTCCTGCAGGGACAGAACATTTAAACTGGATGGAAGGACCACAGGGATAGGGAGGAACTCCTTTTCCAGAAAGCAGCTGTTGACGTCGTGGTACCCAATCCCACGGAGAAGCCAAGAAGGACAAGGGCCTAAGATTGACAGGAGTCTGTGTACATCGTGAAACTTGATAGATAAAGCCAACTCTGAACATGCAGTTAAAGACTTTGAAGTGAAGCATCCTTCTGTAAATCATTTCCCCATATTATGGCATCTGTGTTTTCATATTTCACTGGTTTCCACTGGCCTCTTATGGGGCCATTAGTACCTTAATGGTTAAAAGGTATAAGAACATGAAATGGATATATCATCACTTTTTTTTTAATTTATTTATTATTATTATACTTTAAGTTGTAGGGTACATGTGCATAACGTGCAGGTTTGTTACATATGTATACTTGTGCCATGTTGGTCTGCTGCACCCATCAACTCGTCATTTACATCAGGTATAACTCCCA
>NC_037682.1:58832708-58887870 GCF_003255815.1 Theropithecus gelada
TTTTCCAGTTTATTTGCGTAGAGGTGTTTATAGTATTCTCTGATGGTAGTTTGTATTTCTGTGGGGTCGGTGGTGATATCCCCTTTATCATTTTTAATTGCGTCGATTTGATTCTTCTCTCTTTTCTTCTTTATTAGTGTTGCTAGTGGTCTGTCAATTTTGTTGATCTTTTCAAAAAACCCACTTTTTAGATGGCCCTTTAGGATATTCATCATCTGATAGATGCAAAAATGTGTTATCAGGAGCCAGCAGAGCACACAGGGTCTAAAGACAAGTATTGCAATTTCCACCAGGAAGCAGATACCCATGCCTGGGCTGTAGCATGGTCCTTACTGGTTCTCTTTTCAGGTTCAGAAAATTAAGAATAGACAAATTGGAACAAGCTATGAAGCCCAAACATTATACTAGGGAATCTGGCAGAACGAGTAGTTTACATTCTTAGGGTATGCTTTGAACTCCGTTTTTCCTACTCAGCTTACCTAGAGACACACCATTCCCTGAAAAAAATACAAAGTCCTTACCTCAGGCGGTGAGAAGCCTAGCTGTGCGACCACGCAGATTTTCCTAGGGATTGTTTGAAGTTCAAGGATGTTCCAGTCGAAATGGGCAGAAAGGACGCAGCTTTCTTCAGCAGTGTTCAGATGGTTTAATTTTGCATAGTTGGGTTAAGTGTCTGAAAAGTCCGAGTGAGATCAGATATCAGGGCCCTTCTATTCCTTCCACTTATCTGCAGGTCTACCCTAGAGATAGCAGTGGATGCAGACAGACAGCTAATATAGAATTTGGGTAGTTTCCTACATAAGAAGATTACTTTCCTGTTCTCACACCTGTGAAACACTAGTAGAAACTACTTTTATACAGGTTCCCAGGAAGAGAGCCCCTCTAGCCCTAGAGCAGTTACCAGACTGAGTTCTTGGGTTCAGATACTCAGACTTTCCTTCATTCTTGCTAGGGTCAGGGAGCAAAGATAAAAGCTGCAGCATCCTGGAGGAAGTAGATATTGAGTCAATATTGAAAGAGCTGCCCAAAGGATATTCTATCGTCCCCTGCCTTACTTTCCCTGGAGCCAAAGGTGAGCCAGAGCCTTGTCCTGAGAGAGGCTGCCCTGTCTTCTGATCCATAATCTCTTCCCTCTATTGTACCCCTATGTTCCAAGGGACTTATCCTCTCAACTCAAATGGCTTCCCTGGAAATGCTGGCCCAGGATCAGGATGACAATTAATCCTCGTGGGTGTGTTTCCTCGCCTGGTATTCCTGTATTCTTCTTTCACTAAATAAGCACCTAGGCTCTATATTTCTATTCCACAAGGGAGGCACTGATGGCTCATTTCTAAATTAACTAAATAGAGCAGGACACAAAGACTTCTTATGTGGCCAGCCCTCTGTCCCAGAATATAAGGTGGGTTTCCTTACTTATGTGGCATGCTGCTTCCTTCTTTATGGTTCTTTTACCCTGGACCATTTCCTATTCAATATGACTGCTCCCTGAGGAGTCTGTAAATGTGAGGTCTTCCCCTCATTGACCCTTGGCAATCCAGTATGGCTTACATGTCTTGGTGTTACCGTGTTCTGCCACCAGTGATATTAAAGAGTAAGCAGACAGTTTTCCAAGTATTGGGCACAAAAACAAAAAGGAATTCATACAGTACTGAACTTGTAGAGTATCAATATCAATGAAAACAATTTATATTCTCCCAAAAATAAAAGACAGATTACCCACTAAGTAAAGACAACTAGATAATAGCGGACTATCAATAGCAGCAATAGGACAAGGGAGAAATATATTAAAAAGTGCTGAGAAAATGTAACTGCACACCTAGAATTCCAGGCATGGCTGAGCCATCATTAATGAATTAGGACAAATTAAAAATGACATTGAAAAGTATTTATCCCCAAACACTCCCAATAAAATAATTTCAGCAAGGAGAAAAGTGGCACCTAGAAAATGTATACAAGGAGAAATAATGAACTTAGAAATTGATTCAATAAGTGAATAGGCAAGTTTAATTAGTGAAAAATAAAATGTTTATATTTTTTAAAGAGTCAAACTAAAATTCTTCACAAAATCATAACATGAGTGGAATTTTCCTGTGGGTACTTGAAGTCTGTAGAAGCAGAATATTAAAAGCTTCATACTCATTTATTTAACACTATAATTTCCTTTTTTCATTATTTATTAAAATGCAATCTACATACAGTAAAATTCACCTTTTTTGGTATACAGTTTTGCAAGTTTTGATAAATGTATGTAGTCATGAGACCACCACCAAAATCAAGACACAGAAGTTTCATCAGCCACAAGAATTCTCAGGTGCCTGTTTGTATTCCTCCCCTCTCCCTCCCAAGCCCCTGCCAACTGTCTAATCTGTTTACTGTCACTATTATTTTGTCTTCTCCAAAATGTCATACAAATGACATCAAAGGTTTTGATTCTAGTTTCATTCACTTGGAATAATATGTTTGAGATTCATCTATATTCTTGTATCTACGTACTAGCAGTCCTTTCCCATTTAATACTGAATAGTATACAATTGTATGGATCTATCATCGTTTGTTTATCCATTCACCAGTTGAAGGATATTTCTGTTGTTTCCTATTTTGTTGATTATGAAAAAGCCATTATAAACTTTCATGTACAGGTTTTGACACGAACATAAATTGTCTATTCACTTGGGAAAATACCTCAGAGTAAAACTGATTGGTTATATGGTAAGTGTATGTTTAGGTTTATAAAACTTTGCCAGACTTTTCCATATTGACTGAACCATTTTGCATTCCCAATTTTATTTCCATTTTGCATTCTTTTAAGCTATATAGGATAGGCTTTCTAAATTTTAACTCAAAATGAATGAAATATTGCCTGAGGCCTTACATTTCAAATTTTCCCAATTAACATGCAAAGAAAAAAGAAGAGTTTTGTAAAGGAAACAGGATTATTCATGCAGATAAAGAAGGAGGTACAATTCCAAACAGGAGGTCATCTAAGAAAACACATATATGTATATATGCTTAGAGTTGGAGACTGAAAACATTATCACAATTAAGTGCTGTCTACATGGTAACATTGAAAATGTTCTTACAAAATTGCTTGAAATTTTTTTGAGATATGTAAATTATAAACATTTATTTTATTTACTATGGAATATAGCTTTTAATCTCTAAGCCCTTTTATACTCATTTGTCATCATAGGTAATGATATGAAAATTCCCACTTAACAGTTTATAAAACATAAAAAAAATTTTCTTTGTCAGACATGTGAGTCATAAACCTTGAGTCATAAAGTCTTTGTGTCAAAATATAATTTTTGGAAAGCTACAAATATGATGCCCACAAAAATAAAATGATATATATGTTAACTTAATAAGAAAGTTTGCAAGATAGTGAATCGGATTCATAAGGCATTTGAAGAATAGTTAATGTTAGAACACGTCTACCTTGTTGAAATATATAAGATTACAAGAAATCTTCATGCTGTTGATATGATGTATCACCTTGTTTGATGTGTATGCTAAACCATCCTTTTATCTCTGGGCCACCTTAACCATTTTTAAGGTGTACAGTTCAACAGCATTAAGTACACTCATTGTTGTGTTGCCATCACCAACATCCATCTTCAGAATTTTTTTTTTTTTTTTTTTTTTTGAGATGCAGTCTTACTCACTCTGTCATCCAGACTAGAGTGCAATGGCATGGTCTCAGCTCACTGCAACTTCCGCCTTGTGGGTTCAACCGATTCTCCCACCTCAGCCTCCCAAGTAGCTGGGACTACAAGTGCATGCCACCACACCTGGCTAATTTTTTAAATATATTTTTTGTAGAAACGGGGTTTCACTATGTTGACCAGGCTGGTCTCAAACTCCTGACCTCATGGTCCACCCGCCTCAGCCTCCCAAAGTGCTGGGATTACAGGTGTGAGCCACCACACCCAGCCTGCTGTTTTTCGTAACAAGAAAAACTGTGGTATGAACAAATTTTAGCAGACCGAGTCAAACATTAAGTTTTGGATTAAAAGTAAAATGCTTACTAGCCATCCAGGCAGAAAGGTCACATCAGCAATCAGCTAAATGAGTTTGTGCTTCAGAGGAAGTCATGTCCTTGGGAACTAATATGCATTTAAACCTATGGGATGATGAAATTGCCAGAGAATATTGAACGAGAAGAAAAGGAGGCTTGCGATGGAGCCACAAGCCGCTTCAATACTTAGACGTCACGTTGAAGAGAAAAAGTTGACCAAGTAAAGTCTGAATCCAGTGGAGTACTTAGAAAACCTATTGGTTGCAGTGGCCTGAGAGTAAAAAATGATGTTCCCAAAAGGAGAAAATTATCCAATTGTGTCAAATGTAGCTGAATGTGTCAGCAGGATGAAGATAAAGAAGTGATACTGAGTTTGGTATAGGAACATTATTGCTGACTCTGACAAGCACAATTGTGGTAATGTGGGACTGAGAGCAGAGAAGCCTGATTACAGTGACATTAGCCATGGATGGTAGAAAAGGATGTGAAAACTTTGGGTATAGACACATCTTTCAAGATGATTTGCTCTGAGAATTGGGGGAACTGCAAGGGAAATGTAATTTCGAGAGAAGACTTCCCTAAGATAGAAGATACTGGAGCATGTGTGTAACCTGTAGTAATTTTCCAGTAGAGAGATGATGTAGAAGAGAATCAGGTAGTTGCAAGACCAATTTCTTTGGCTATTAAGATAATAAGATATGAAGAGTATTAGTGGAGGATTTGGCCTCTTATAGGCATTTTCAAAGACCAAAAGTTGTGTGAAGATGTATGGTGAATTGGTAGTGGAAAATGAGGAAGTCCTGTATGATTGCTTCTAGTTTTCCAATGATGTATGAGGCAGTTTCAGAAGCTGAGAGTGAAGGTATAAAATGGTATTTTTAGAGAATAAGAAAGAGGTTGTATTAGGGCTGTGCAAGATACTATGTTCTTGGTGCAGAAGACTGAATATTGCAAAGAGCCAACATTCCCATATTAATTTATGAGTTAAATATAACCACAACGAATATAATAATGGGATTTTTTGACATTTGGCAGATAAATTAAAAGCTTATCAGAAATAACAGATAATAAAACATACTAAAAGGTCAGTGAGGAGAAACAGAAAAGGAGAGCCTTGAGAGACTACTGGAACTAGAGAGCTAGCTCAGAAAAACTCTTTATTACTATATGTATAAGAAGTCAGTATATGGTCAAGCAATTACAATAAATAATAATGCATTTTTAAGGTTACTAAAAATGCTAACAGGAAAATCTTTGAAAACATAATAAAGTCTCAACATACATAATACACCTAAATAATTTGGAGATGAAATAAAAAGTTAAATATCATTAACAAAATTATTAAGCATATGTAAAAGAAAGATATGTAAGTATTTTCTAAAATAAGAATGGAAATTTTAAGAGTAAAATTCCCTGAAAATTATAAAGAATAATATGGATTTTTATAACTACATAAATATTGTGATACTTCCCTGTCTAACAAATCCTACCATGTAGCTAAATTTAAAAACCGAAAAAAAATTGCCACATACATAAGTGTTAAATTGCTTGTGACTTTCATCTATAAAGATCTGTACAACATCATTATAAAAAACAAAATAATGTAAATTAAAACATCTATTTTATTTCCTTGAAGTATTTAATAAATTAGCAATGATAAGACAGAATTAGAAATAACATAGTAAGGCAGGCATTCTCACATAATGCTAGCCAGAAAACAAAGTGTTTCTAACTTTCTGAAAACCAATTTGGCTCTTTGTAACAAGAATTTTAAACAGAGTCTTGATCTTTATCACAGTAATTTCACTTTTAGAAATTTGATCTAAGATAAAATTAGACTTTCATATAAGAATATTTGGAGGAGTAAAACTAAATATCAGCAAATGCCTATGTATACACTAGAGAACTCATGTGATAAAATATTATATAGTCATTAAAATGAAGTTTTTCCTAGACACACACAACCTACCAACACTAAAACATTTAACAAAGAACTAATGCCAATCTTTCTCGAAATCTTTCAAAAAAAATTAAAAGGAGAGTATACTTCCCAGCTCATTTTACAAGACCAGTATTACTCTGATACCAACACCAGAGAAGAACAATACAAGAAAATAAAATTACAGGCCAATATCTCTGATAAGCATAGATGCAAAACTCCTCAACCAAATACCAGAAAAAAAATTCAACAGCCTATTGAAAGGATCATTCACCATGATCAACTGGGATTTAGCCCAGTGATGCAAGGATGGCTTAACATATGCAAATAAATAATATAATACACCACATTTATAGGATAGAGGACAAAACTGTATGATCATCTTGATAAAGGCAGAAAAGACATTTTATAAAATTCAACATCTTTTCATGAGAAAAACTCAACAAATTACACATTGAAAGAATGTACCTCAACATAATAAAGGCCATATATTACAAGCCCACATCTGACATCATACTTAGTGGAGAAAAGTTGAAAGCTTTCCTCCAGTATCAGGAAAAAGACAAGCATGTCCACTCTTGCCATTTGTATTCAACATAGTACTGGAAGTCGTGACCAGGGCAATAAGGCAAAAGAAAGAAATAGGCATGCACATTTGAAAGAAAAAGGTAAATTTTCTCTATTTGTAAATGACCTTTTATATAAAAAACCCAAAATACTAAAAAAACTGTTAAAACTAAAAGACAAATTCAGTAAGATTGCAAGATACGAAATCAATGTATAAAAAGCAGTTGCATTTCTTTTTTTATGTTTTTTTTATTTTTTTTTATTTTTTATTATTATTATACTTTAAGTTCTAGGGTACATGTGCATAACGTGCAGGTTTGTTACATATGTATACTTGTGCCATGTTGCTGTGCTGCACCCATCAACTCGTCAGCACCCATCAACTCGTCATTTACATCAGGTATAACTCCCAATGCAATCCCTCCCCCCTCCCCCGTCCCCATGATAGGCCCCGGTGTGTGATGTCCCCCTTCCCGAGTCCATGTGATCTCATTGTTCAATTCCCACCTATGAGTGAGAACATGCGGTGTTTGGTTTTCTGTTCTTGTGATAGTTTGCTAAGAATGATGGTTTCCAGCTGCATCCATGTCCCTACAAAGGACACAAACTCATCCATTTTTATGGCTGCATAGTATTCCATGGTGTATATGTGCCACATTTTCTTCATCCAGTCTGTCACTGATGGACATTTGGGTTGATTCCAAGTCTTTGCTATTGTGAATAGTGCTGCAATAAACATACGTGTGCATATGTCTTTATAGCAGCATGATTTATAATCCTTTGGGTATACACCCAGTAATGGGATGGCTGGGTCATATGGTACATCTAGTTCTAGATCCTTGAGGAATTGCCATACTGTTTTCCATAATAGTTGAACTAGTTTACAATCCCACCAACAGTGTAAAAGTGTTCCTATTTCTCCACATCCTCTCCAGCACCTGTTGTTTCCTGACTTTTTAATGATTGCCATTCTAACTGGTGTGAGATGGTATCTCATTGTGGTTTTGATTTGCATTTCTCTGATGGCCAGTGATGATGAGCATTTTTTCATGTGTCTGTTGGCTGTATGAATGTCTTCTTTTGAGAAATGTCTGTTCATATCCTTTGCCCACTTTTTGATGGGGTTGTTTGTTTTTTTCTTGTAAATTTGTTTGAGTTCTGCTTTAAAGTTCATATGGAACCAAAAAAGAGCCCGCATCTCCAAGACAATCCTAAGTCAAAAGAACAAAGCTGGAGGCATCATGCTACCTGACTTCAAACTATACTACAAGGCTACAGTAACCAAAACAGCATGGTACTGGTACCAAAACAGAGATATAGATCAATGGAACAGAACAGAGCCCTCAGAAATAATACCACACATCTACAGCCATCTGATCTTTGACTAACCTGACAAAAACAAGAAATGGGGAAAGGATTCCCTATTTAATAAATGGTGCTGGGAAAATTGGCTAGCCATAAGTAGAAAGCTGAAACTGGATCCTTTCCTTACTCCTTATACGAAAATTAATTCAAGATGGATTAGAGACTTAAATGTTAGACCTAATACCATTAAAAACCCTAGAGGAAAACCTAGGTAGTACCATTCAGGACATAGGCATGGGCAAAGACTTCATGTCTAAAACACCAAAAGCAATGGCAGCAAAAGCCAAAATTGACAAATGGGATCTCATTAAACTAAAAAGCTTCTGCACAGCAAAAGAAACTACCATCAGAGTGAACAGGCAACCTACAGAATGGGAGAAAATTTTTGCAATCTACTCATCTGACAAAGGGCTAATATCCAGAACCTACAAAGCAGTTGCATTTCTATACATTAAAAGTGAACTATCTGAAAAGGAAATTAAGAAAATAATACCATCCACAATAGCCACAACATAAAATAATAAATTAAAGATAAAATAAATGATAAAAAGATTAAAGATAGTCACAAAATAAAATAATAAAACTAACTAAAATACTTAAAAATAAATTTAACCAAGGATGTGAAAAATATGTATACTGAAACTATAAAACATTGATGAAAGAAATTGAAGGAGATACAGAAAATGGAAATATATCCCATGTTCATAAATTGGAAAAGTTAATATTGTTAAAATATCCATACTACCGAAAGCAATCTATAGATTCAATTCAATCCTTACAAAAATTTCAATGACATTATACACAGAAATATAAAAAACAATTATAAAATTCATATGGAATCACAAAAGACCCCAACTAACAGAAGCAATCTTGAGCAAAAAGAACGAAGCCAGAGGCATCACATTACCTAATTTCAAAATATGCTTGCAAAACTATAGTAATAAAAACAGGATGATAGCATTAAAACATACACATTCATCAATGGAATAGAATGAAATAGAGACCTATAAATCAATCCATACAGCTTTGGTCAATTGATTTTTGACAAAGGTGCCAGGAAAACATAATGGGGAAAGGGCAATTTTTTTCATAAGCAGTGTTAGAAGACCTAGATATCCACATGCAGAAGAATGAAATTAGACCCTATCTTATACCACATACAAAAAATCAACTCAAAATGAGTTAAAGACTTAAATGTAAGGCCTGAAACTGTAAAACTACTAGAATAAAATATAGGAGAATAGATCCATGACATTAGTCTGGGCAAAGATTTTTTGAATATGACCCCAAACACACAGGCAAAAATAGGCAAATGGGACTACATCAAACTAAAATGCTTCTGCACAGCAAAGGAGACAATTATGAAAGTGATTTGACAACCTAAGGAATGAGATAATATATTTGCAAACCATACATTTGATATGAGATTTAAACCAAAATGTATAAGAAACTCAGCTCAATAGTAAGAAAACAGTCTGATTAAAGAATGAGCAAAGAAAATCAAAAACATTTCTCAAGAGAGGACATAAAAATGGCCAACAGGTATATGAAAAATGTTCAACATTACTAATCATCAGGAAAATGCAAATCAAAGCCACAATGAGATATCACTTCCCATCTGTTAGAATGGCTATCATCAAAAGGACAAAAGATAAAAGGTGTTGGCAAAAATATGCAGAAGAGGGTAAACTTGAACAATGTGGGTGAGAATGTAAATTGCGACACACATTAGGGAAAGCAGTATGGAGGTTCCTCAAAAAAATAAAAATAGAACTATCATATGATCCAGCAATCCCACTACCGGGTATATACCCAAAGGATATGAAATCAGGATGTGGAAGAGATATCTGCACTCTCGTGTTAATAGCATCCTTATTCTCAATAGAAAGCTATGAAATCAACTTAAGTGTCCATCAACTGATGAATGAATAAAGAAAATGTCATATATATATGTGTGTATACACACACACTGGAATGCCATTTCACTTTAAAAAAAAAAAAAAGAAAATGCTATAGTTCGTGACAACATAGACGAACTTGGTAGATATTATGTGAAGTGAAGTAAGCCAAACTCAGAAAGAAAGATACTACATGTTCTCTTCATATGTGGAATCTAAAAGAGTTGAACTCACAACAGCAGAGAGTACAATGGTAGTTACCAGGGGACAGTAGAACGGCAGGACGTTGGGAAGATGTTGGTCACGGTATACAAAATTTCAGTTATACAGGAAGAGTAAGTTTAAGAGATTCATTGTACAACATAGTAACTACAGTTAGTAGCCATGTATTATATTCTTGAAATTCTTGACAGTGTATTTCAGTGTTCTCACCACAAAAAAAGATAAATGTATGAGGCAATGCCAATGTTAATTAGCTCAGTTTATCCAGTCTACAATGTATACTTATTTCAAAACATCATGTGGTACACAAATACATACAATTTTTACTTTTCAACTAAAAATTTTTAAAGGAACCTATTACAAAAATGAGAGGAATTTAGAGAAATAGTATGAAAGAAAAGAAAAACCAAGGAATTATTTTTTGAACAGAGAAGTTGTGATTATCTTTGAAAGCTAAACCAAAGGATTGAGAGAGGGATTAGGATACAAGAAAAACACATAAATGAAAGAGTAAAGGGAGAGAGAATAGGGAATGAAGATGAAAAAAGGAGGAATCTCAGTAATAATTGGAGAAGCCAACCCTAACTTGGAGAAAGAGAACTTACTTACTCCTCTGAAATAAAAGGCCAAGGAGTAAAAACAGTTCCTATGTAAGACAATGAAAAGGGGTAAGAAAGTTTTCATCTGAGAAACTTAATCATCTGTGATCTTCACTTTTACCTATGAAATAGAAAGAAAGGTTGAATGTCAGGTATGTAGGGACTAATTGATTATTACCATAAACTCAGCTCCCAGAATGCAAGCTAGTACCTTGATAATATCCTCACCTTCCCATAAGGTCATGTAACTGTGAGAGAAATCTAATGTCACTGACTCCGTCATACTTCTGACCTCACAAGCTGACTGCCTTTGCTCATTCCTACATGTGGACCAAGCTATCACAAAAAGAGTTTGGATTATACTTTAGAACTAATGACTCTCTCACTTTTGAAACAGACCCTCAAGGAGATAAGGAAGTATGCATGTAAATAGCAATGATTAAAGATTTATAGAAACAAGGTGGACTTGACAAGTGGTTGACCATTAACAAAGAAGTTTTGCCACCTTCTCAGACCCTTGCTGATGCCCAGATATCTGTGGTCACCAGTCACCTCCTGGCCTTAGCCCCATCCGTGTTCCCCCACCCTATAACATAAAAGGAGCTTAAAATTAATCAACATTAGATAGTTCTTTAGAATGTTAGTCCACCATCTTCTCAGTTTGCTGGCTTTCTGAAATAAGGTTGTCTTCCTTGCCCCAACACCTTGTCTCTCCACTTATTGGCTGTCTTGTGGCAAGTAGTAGAAGATTTGGACTCGACAACAGTCATCAACAGTCCAGCTCTCTGCCTCCCTTCACTATAACTATTAACCCAAATTTTATATCCATCATTCTCCTTCTTCATCTGTATGTGGTTTTATTGAATGTACACATATTTTTAGAAAGTTTATTTTCACTTAAGTAACTAACTCTGTAAAAGAAGTACCATGATATATAATCCTAAGGTCTCTCTTTTTTCCCTTAATGTTAATTTCCTGAGTTGCTTTTTTTGCTGTATGCCCTGGTTCCTTTGTTTTGATTGCTACATAGTAACCCTTTGGTGCACATTTATCTATTCCACTGTTGATGGGCATAAAGGTTGCTTCCAGTTTTTATTACATTGTGAATAATGCTGCTCTTATATTTTACATGTTTAAAACCTTCTTTTCAGTGCATTTCTTTTATAACTAAAAAATAAAAAGATTTTTATATTAGTTCTTCTGTTGCACTTCTGAAATAATTTTGATTATATTTTTTATATAAACAGAAAGTGGAAACTTATTTTCAATTTTTTTAAGTTCAAAGATAAAAGAGATGTTAACTCCAGCAGCAATTTTCAGCATTTCCTGGTGAAATGAGTGATTAAAGAGATACTAAAGAATGAGGAAGATTAAGCAAAGAATTGGGTGAGAGATGGGAAAGCCTGAACTAAAAGCAGCGGTGAGTGGAAGCAGGTGCTGTGTCATCAGCCCAAAACTCTGAGCAGCTCAGCTGACTGATCACAGAGTATGTAGGCTCGTGCACAAATGTGCACACACAAGAGGGAATAGAAAGGAAAAACAAAGAACTGAAAAATAAATTAGTGTTGGATCCTCATTAAAGCTCAATGAAGGAAGACTTGATACTAACAAAAGCATAGTTAACTCCCTTTAGCTGGTAATAGCCGAGGCTAGTGGCACAAAGAGGGAAATGTAAGTGGCAGGGTCTATAGAACCCATGAAACATACTTTATACTTGGACAGAGGGCTGGACAGGGAGATGTTGCTTCTCAGATCAGTTACTGACACTGTCTATTTGGTCAGAAACAACCTCTGACTGGGTTTCCAGTCAGTGATTTCTAGGGTAAAATTAGTTTTGAGTTTCTGAGGCAGGAGAAACATCTTAGACTCCAATGAGGCGTGAGATACAGCGAGTCCATGGGGGGCAGAACAAGGCCTCAAGGTTCAGAGCTCATTTGGTGGTAAAGTTTGGAGAAATGGCAGGCCAGGAGACATGCCCAGGGGGATTCATTAAAATCCCATTTGCTGGAGCAATATTTTCAGGGGAGGTCATGTCAGCTGAGAGGGTGAGACTATGAACCCTCCCCCAGGACAGGGCTCACTGTTGGCACAGAGACAGGAAGGCTGGGCATTGGCAGGTGTCCTTTAAGCAGCTCTTCTTATACGTCTTTTCCCACATTCCTGCTGTGCTCCTCTTTTATCATGAAACACAGCATGAGGGGAATGTGTGAAATCTGAGGACCTGGACTCAAGAGCTCAGCCAGAGTCATTCCAAAGCAGTGAGGACTTTCTCACAAGGACAGTGGATGAGAGAACTTTGGAGGAGATTCAGCTCCTCACTTCTGCAGGATCGTACTCTAGGTTCTCAGCTGCCTGTCTGCATCTATCTCTACTTCCAGAGAGGACTTGCAGTGCCAGTGACTGGAGGAGCCTTTGACCTCTGATCCCAGAGGCAGCCATACACACACCTATGTTCATCCCTGCCAGAAGAACCAACTCTTCTTTCTTGGCCTTCTTGAACTTCTTTATCTGGAAGCTATGCCCGTTCCCATATGAGGTAAGGGCTGTGTCTCTGTTTCAAGGCAATATGGGAAGTCTGAAGTCCTGAGAAACACGGTCAAGACCTTCCACTGCTCTCATTCCCAGATTCTCTAGTTCCTCAGGCTTTATGTTACACTCACTCCCGTCTATACCTTATCCACTTTGTACATGTACCCATCTTGCACATATGGGAACACCCAAAATAATTCTTTGCCACCGACCAGCCGTGAGTTCCTAGAAGTCCTGATAATGGCCTCCTGGTAAAAGTCTCAGTACTTACCTTTGTTACATCTAGATTTTCCTGGCCTCCAATAGTTTGATGTGAGTCCCCAAATGAATAGTACCTCAAAGGAAGACGATCTAAAATATGCTGAAGCACCTTTCCCCTGTGGGACTGCTTGGCACTAAGTCCAGTGCCACATAAAAAGCCAATTGAAGTAAATACAAAAAATAAATATACTGAGCAGAGATGCAAAAAAAAAAAAAAAACTTATATCAATATACTTCCAAAAATTTAGCTCTACCTTGTGAATTGACTGACCATTTTCCATGAAATACAACAATGTCTCTCTTAATATCAGCTCTGCTGACTTCTCTTGGTTTTAAATACCCACAACCACCAGCAGTTTTCCAGAAAGAAGCTCTTCCTCTGTAGGCCTAGTGTGTGTTCTCTGGCCTTTCCCTTTAGGTGACCCCAGAGGGGAGAACCCAGTGAATGGAAAGGAGGGAAAACAATAGTCCCGTATCAGAGGGAGGAGGTAGGTATGTAGGATCCTGGGTCCTAGTCACCCCACTTCACCCAAGCCCTGATTTTTCTTCTCTTTGAAATCCTGTGCAAACATTTGTTATAGGAAGCTAGAGGAATACGCCCCACTAATTATTTTCCTCCTTTTATTTTCCTGTCCATTCATCTTTTTATTCAGGAAAAATAAAGGCATTTCAAATCTAATATTTAGCAGAAATAGTGCTTAGAATTGTCTTTGGACTTGTCTTTTCGTTTTCAACAGACAAATAAGGTTTTCCAGTCAGTAGGTCAGTGGTTCCTAGGTCAAAATTATAATTTTGGTTTTGTAAGGCAGGAGAAAGATCTTAGACTCCAATGAGTGCCGAAACACAGTTTTATAGGGGTATTTTTCTGGCTTGTTTCTTGTCCACACTTCACTGGGTAAAAATGCAAAGAGGACATTCCTGTACTATATTTTAAGGTTCTGACTTTCACGATACCATCCCTCACTGTTTTTTAATTATATCCTGAGCCTTTTTGATTTAGCCAGCTCCTATTTATCCTCAGCATGTTGTTTGTATACCACTTCCTTAGTGAATCCTTTCCTGAAACCTCATTTACATATTATCCTAGTGTGTTTTTTTCATGTGTCATTGAATGTATGTAGGTGTTTGTGTGATCGATTTTTCACATCTACACAGTTGCCCAAGTGTAATGCCTGAGATATCATAGGTCTTTAGTAAATATTTATTGAATGAATGAAAGGAGGTGGAACAGAAGGGCCTTCCAATGTCAGCTTTTTATATGACATTAGCACTTAAAGGTTCTAACTCTGAGTTGACCAGCATAGTGACATAAATGGACATTTGGAGAAGTAGGTGCAGATTATGGAAGGGAAAGATGAATAATTTGATCGAAAATTATTTTTCTCTTCCAAAAGGCCTCCTAAGTCTTCCATCCAACTTTGAAAAAAACTGAATTCATAAAAAGCAAGCCAAGTGAACACTGTCCCACATGCACCTCACACTCCACTTCTCTTCCTCAACCCCTAGCAGCAGAGCTACCATATGGATTCAGGGTTCAGCAGAACCAACATTTTCCTTGTATTCCTAAGATTTGTGGGGAGAAATCTTCTTCTCACCTTGAGTGTGTTGCTGTGGCTCACAGGTAATGCTATTGCCTTGGGCCGTGTCTACACCGTCTCCTCCTTTGTGGCTCACTCCTTGTATCATGTGCCCTAAACACAAACACCTGCCGTGCCGCCACAAATATCATTTACTGCCTTTATTCCTGCCTGTTTCTGAGAAAAAATCTTATCATTATCTAGGCAAACACCTTTGATACTGTTCCTCTAGATTTATTTCTAAAATCTATACTACCATGACTGTCAAGTTCAGCCCAGAATTCTCTTTCCCTCCAACAGGGTAGCATTTGAAGAGTCCCGGTGACCAAGCAGCCTAAGAGCCCAGAGATTCTCCCATTGAGGAAGGTAATCAACAACAGTGAGACTGGTTTAAGGGAGAAGACAGTAAAGAGGTTTTTTTATAAATAAAACTTTAAAAACTGAATTGGAATTCCAAGTACATTTAAGGCAGAAAAAAATAGCTAGATCTTAAACCAATGTCCAGTGTATTTGTTCATTGTGAAGAGAGAGATGCTTTCATCTATCTACAAAGATGTTTGCTTAGGCTCGTTCTTCTGGATACCTTATTTGACGGGATTTCTAAATGATTATCTTAATGACATGCCAAATTACCTAATACCAGTTTACCTGATGGTTTATTGTAATCCAATACCAGCATTCAGAAATCAGAGGCATACTAACAGATGGAAAAGATACGGTATTATGGGATTCCTATTGGCCAATGCACATTGACCTAGAACAATCCAAAGCTACAGTGCACACCATCAGAAAAGCTTCCACTAATAATACATTTGGTTCTAGGCAACTAAAAAACCACAGCATGGAGCTCCGGAACTCCACCTTGGGAAGTGGCTTCATCTTGGTGGGGATTCTGAATGACAGTGGGTTTCCTGAACTGCTCTGTGCTACAGTTACAGTCCTATACATGTTGGCCCTGACCAGCAATGGCCTGCTGCTCCTGGCCATCACCATGGAAGCCCGGCTCCACGTGCCCTTGTACCTCCTGCTTGGGCAGCTCTCTCTCATGGACCTCCTGTTCACATCTGTTGTCACTCCCAAGGCCCTCGCGGACTTTCTGCGCAGAGAAAACACCATCTCCTTTGGAGGCTGTGCCCTTCAGATGTTCCTGGCACTGACAATGGGTAGTGCTGAGGACCTCCTACTGGCCTTCATGGCCTATGACAGGTTTGTGGCCATTTGTCATCCTCTGAAATACATGACTCTCATGAGCCCAAGAGTCTGCTGGCTCATGGTGGCCACATCCTGGATCCTGGCATTCCTGAGTGCTCTAGGACATACCATGTACACTATGCACCTCCCTTTCTGCATGTCCTGGGAAATCAGGCATCTGCTTTGCGAGATCCCACCCTTGCTGAAGTTGGCCTGTGGTGATACCTCCAGGTATGAGCTTATAATATACGTGACAGGTGTGACTTTCCTCTTGCTCCCCATTTCTGCCATTGTGGCCTCCTACACACTAATTCTATTCACTGTGCTTCGTATGCCATCAAATGAGGGGAGGAAGAAAGCTCTTGTCACCTGCTCTTCCCACCTGACTGTGGTTGGGATGTTCTATGGAGCTGCCACATTCATGTATGTCTTGCCCAGTTCCTTCCACAGCCCCAAACAAGACAACATCATCTCTGTTTTCTACACAATTGTCACTCCAGCCCTGAATCCCCTCATCTACAGCCTGAGGAATAAGGAGGTCATGGGGGCCTTGAGGAGGGTCCTGGGAAAATACAGGCTGCTGGTACATTCCACGCTCTAGGGAAGGATCATGGCTGCCTCTCACCATTCCTGCTCCAAATAAAATTCTCTACTCACTCATTCCTGCTCCAAATAAAATTCTCAACTCACTCATTCTTCAATACTATACTCTCAGATGATACATACATTTTTAAAATTTTACTTTTTATTCAACTGCGAATCTGGTGTGTACAATGACCTTGACTTAAACTCATTTGGCACACATCATCCTGACTTTGGAAACCCACGTTATACAATATCCAGATGAGGGGAAAAGCCTTGAATGGGTGTTGTAGACTCACTCTGTGGTAGGGCATCTTCCTGACACATTACCAAGTAGACATGGTAGGGGATTAGCTTTCCATTTGAACGTCATGTAGCAGTGAGAAGCAGCAGTAGTTTTGGACTGACCAAATTCCAATAGCCTCTCAGCATTAGAGGAGGAGTGTTCCCTTTGAAGCCGATTCTTAAACTATTAATAGAGAGAACAATTTTCAGAAGATATATTAGATTTCCTGTTTATTAGTAGATGATTGAGAAGTTAGTGGAAATGAATAAGGGTTATGTGACTGCATTTGTACTCTAGACCTGAGGGACCTTCATATGAGTTACTTGAGTAATGATAAATAATTACATTGAAAGCGTGGGGCCGGGCACGGTAGCTCACACCTGTAATCCCAGCACTTTGGGAGGCCGAGGCGGGCAGATCACCTAAGGTCAGGAGTTCGAGACCAGCCTGGCCAACATTTTGAAACCCGGTCTCTACCAAAAATACAAAAATAAGTGGGGCATAGTGGCGGGCGCCTGTAATCCCAGCTACTCAGGACGCTGAGGCAGTAGAATTGCTTGACCCTGGGAGGCGGAGGTCCCAGTGAGCCGAGATGGCACCGCTGCACTCCAGCCTGAGTGACAGAGAGAGACTCTATCTCAATAAATAAATAATAGAAAGAAAGAATGGAAAAGGATAAAGAGAGATATTTCTACTTGGAAATTTTGACAGTCTTTTTGAAAATGGGCATTTTTACATGGTCTAAAATTAAAACTAAAATAAAGAATGAATAAAATAGAATTGAAAGTACCAGTTTTAAAGTGAGTACAATAACAATGAGAGAAATTTGTTGAGCATATTGTCTAAATTTTTTAAATTGTGGACTTGTGGATATATGAATGTGTTTTTGAACATTAAAACAATTGAAAGAGGTTATATTCTTGAGGTGAGTATATGTGCGTGTCCATAGAAAAGGAAATATAAAATTTATAATTTGCTTTCTAGCTAGCCTAAATATGCCTTATTTTTTTAATTCTACTCATCGGTGTGGGAAGATTTATAGCAAAATTCGGGAACTTAAATTTGTTGAGCGCAGAATTCCCAAAATACCTTGGCTTACATAGGTGTTACTATTCTTGAGAACAGTGCTTTGTCAAAACACAGTAATTCTTGTTTTCTTTACAGAAATAATATTACATTATTTAATCTGTAAAGCTAAACCCTAAAAAATAAAAAGTAAAGCTAATCTATAAAATTAATCTGTTTATTATAAAAACTGAGAAAATTAAGAAATTTGGAATGAATCAAAAATCACTTATAAATTTTTCCTTTTTGTTGTATATATATATGTATTTTACTGAATTTAAATGTCTGTGATGATGAAGGTCCTGGGTTTTTTTCGTTTGAAATTTGGTGTATCTTCTTCTTTGCTATGAGGGGATATTTTAGAGTAGTGATGAGAAAGCAGACCAGAGTGCCTGCGTTTGAATCCCTGTCTTCCTTTGGTCATCTATGCATCTTTGGATGCTAAATTAAATTCTTTGTACCTTAGTCTGCTGATGTCAAAAGTGGTGATATTTACGGGCCTCCTCTCATGATATTGTTGGGTAGATTAAATAAGATAATAAGTATCAGGTACTTAGACAACTACTTAGTAAATAGTGCTTGAAACATTTTGCCTGCTATATGGATAAATAGTAAAAAGCCTTTTAAAGAATCAATATTATTTTATTGTTTCCTTTTAGAAATGAAACATTTGTTTATTATTTTTATTGACAAAAATTGTATGTATTAATGTAGTACAACATGATGTTTTAAAATATGTATACTTTATGAAATTGCTAAATCAAGCCAACTAACATATGCTTTACTTCATATACTTATCTTTTTTGCATCAGGAACAGTTAAAGTCTACTTTCTCAGCAATTTTCAAGTATACAATATGTTCTAATTACCTGTAATCGCCATGAACTACAATAAATCTCTTGAGCTCATTCCTCCTGTCTAACTGAAGTTTTGTGTCCTTTGACCAGCATCTCCCAAATCCCCCTACCTCAACATTCGGTAGCCACCATTTTACTCTCTGTTTCTGTGAATTCAGCTTACAGGTTCTGCATATAAGTGAAATCATGTGATATTTTTCTTCCTATACCTGGCTTATTTCACTTAAAATAATGTTCCCCAGATTCATTCACATTGTTGCAAATTACCAGATTTCCTTCTTTTTTAAAAAGGAAAGATTTTCTTGTGTGTGTGTGTGTGTGTGTGTGTGTGTATCACATTTTTTAATCCATTCATTCATTGTTGGACACTTAGGTTGATTCCAGAGCTTGGCTATTGAGAATAATACTGCAATGAACACAGTAGTGCGGCTATCTCTTAAACATACTAATTTCATATTCTTTGGTTATATTGGCTCTATTTTTAACTTTTTGAGGAACTTTCATACTGCTTTCCCTAATGTCTGTACCAATTTACATTTCCACCAACAGTGTGCGAGAGCTCCCTTTTCTCCATATCCTAACCAACACTTACCGTATCTTGTTTTTTGGATAATCTAAATGATGGAAGGTGATATCTCATTTGATTTCCATTTCCCTGAAGATTATGAATCTTGAGAACTTTTTCATATACCCGTTGGCCATTTTTATGTCTAATTTTAAGAAATGTCAATTTAGGCTCTTTCCTCATGTTTTACTCAGGTTACTCCTGCTGAGTTGAGTTCCTGATATGTTTTGGATATTAACCCTTTATTAGATGTATGATTCAAAATATTTTTACGCATTCTATAGGTTGTCTTTTCACTCTAATGATTATTTCCTTTGCTATGCAGAAGCTTCATTGTATTCATGTGGCATATCACATTTATTGATTTGCACATGTTGAACCATCCTTGCATCTGTGAAATAAATCCCAGTTGATCATGGTGAATGATCCTTTCAACACTCGTTGAGTTCAGTTTGGTCATACTTTTTTTGAGAATTTTTGCAACTATGTTCATTAGATGAATTGGCCTGTAATTTTGTTTTCTTGTAGTGTCATTTTCTGTCTTTGGTATCAGAGCAATACTTCCAAAGTATGCAGAAACAGCATGAATTCAAAGATAATTTTCAGCCAAGGGAAAAAAATTTTAAGCAATCAGTTTATTTTACTTTATTTTATTTTACTTTAAGTTCTAGGGTACATGTGCACAACATGCAAATTTGGTACATAGGTATACATGTAATATGTTGGTTTGCTGCACCCATTAGCTCATCATGTACATTAGGTATTTCTCCTAATGCTGTCCCTCCCCCAGTCCCCTACCCCACCACAGGCCCCAGTGTGTGATGTTCCCTGCCCTGTGTCCATATGTTCTCATTGTTAAATTCCCACCTATGAGTGAGAACATTGAGTGTTTGGTTTTCTGTCCTTGTGATAGTTTGCTGAGAATGATGGTTTCCAGCTGCATCCATGTCCCTGCAAAGGACATGAACTCATCCTTTTTTATGGCTGCATAGTATTCCATGGTATATATGTGCCACATTTTCTTCATCCAGTCTATCATTGATGGACATTTGGGTTGGTTCCAAGTCTTTGCTATTGTGAATAGTGTCGCAATAAACATACATGTGCATGTGTCTTTATAGTCATATGATTTATAATCCTTTGGGTATATACCTAGTAATGGGATCACTGGGTCAAATTGTATTTCTAGTTCTAGATCCTTAAGGACTCACCACACTGTCTTCAACAATGGTTGAACTAGTTTACAGTCCCACCAACAGTGTAAAAGTGTCCCTGTTTCTCCACATCATCTCTAGCACCCATTGTTTCCTGACTTTTTAATGATTGCCTTTCTAACTGGAGTGAGATGGTATCTCATTGTGGTTTTGATTTGCATTTCTCTGATGACCAGTGATGATGAAGATTTTTTGATGTGTCTGTTGGCTGCATAAATGTCTTCTTTTGAGGAGTGTCTGTTCATATCCTTTGCCCCCTTTTTGATGAAGTTGGTTTTTTCTTGTAAATTTGTTTAAGTTCTTTGTAGATTCTGGATATTAGCCCTTTGTCAGATGGATAGATTGCAAAATTTTTCTCCCATTCTTTAGTTGCCTGTTCACTCTGATGGTAGTTTCTTTTGCTGAGCAGAAGCTCTTTAGTTTAATTAGATCCCATTTGTCTATTTTGGCTTTTGTTGCCATTGCTTTTGGTGTTTTAGTCATGAAGTCTTTGTCCATGCCTAGGTCCTGAATGGTATTGCCTAGGTTTTGTTCTAGGGTTTTTATGGTTTTAGGTCTAGCATTTAAGTCTTTAATCCATCCTGAATTAATTTTTGTATAAGGTGTAAGGAAGGGATCCAGTTTCAGATTTCTACATATGGCTAGCCAGCTTTCCCTGCACCATTTACTAAATAGGGAATCCTTTCCCCATTTCTTGTTTTTGTCAGGTTTGTCAAGGATCAGATGTTTGTAGGTGTGTGGTGCTATTTCTGAGGACTCTGTTCTGTTCCATTAATCTATATCTCTGTTTTAGTACCAGTACCATGCTGTTTTGGTTACTGTAGCCTTGTAATATAGTTTGAAGTCAGGTAGCATGATGCCTCCAGCTTTGTTCTTTTTGCTTAGGAACAGTCAGTTTATCTTAATGTGGGTTCCCTCAGAATTTGATTCTGAGCAAGAATTTGAATACATAGTATATTTAGGAAGCAATTCCAGGAAAAACTAGTAGAATTTGCAAGAGGGAAACAGACAAAGAAAAGACTCAATAATGAGTGAGTTATCAGGCAAGTTTTTGTGAGCAATTGAATCCTAATCTTCCTAAGGAATTCTTGGAAAGAGTAAAACATGTATCTCAGCAGTATATTTCACCTCCGACGTAAGAGATTGTGTAGGCCATTCTTACATTGCTATAAAAAATAAACAAGATTGGGTAATTTATAAAGAAAGACTTAATTGGGTCACAGTTCTGCAGGCTGTACAGGAAGCCTGGCACTGGCAACTACTCAGATCTGGGTAGGCCTCAGGGAGCTTTTACTTTTGGTGGTGAAGGCAAAGTGGGAGCAGGCATGTCACATGGCGAGAGAGGGAGCAAGAGAGAGAGTAGGGGAGAGAGGATATCACACTCTTTTAAACAATCAGATCTTGTGAGTAATCACTATTGTGAGGACAGCACCAAGCCATGAGGGATCTACACCAATGTCCCAATCACCTCCCACCAGGCTCCTCCTCCAACATTGGGAATTACAATTCAATGTGAGATTTACAGGGGACAACATCCAAACTATATCAGAAATCTAGGGGTTTTTACACAATAATTCTCATCAATTATCAATTAAGGCTGCTTGGTGTAGGGCACATTAGTATCTTAGGCCATTCTGATCTTCTGGGCAAGTAGGCATAACTGGCATGTTAGCCAAAGAAAGTTCTGTTGCAAAAGATGGCTGTCAGATGTCAGCATGCCCTGAAATGATAAATTAAAAGTGCGCATTGCCCTCATTTGCTGTACTGTAAAACAATAATGTTTATAATAATGAATTTCCAGAAGTATATTCTTAAATTTACTAGAATGTTCAAAAAGAAAAAGAAATAATTGAGTGATGAGTCTGGTGGAGCATGAATTAAAATATTATGGTACATTATTTTAAACTTACACTCCTTGACTCAACTTCCCAAAAGTTCAGTTACATTATTGCCTCTATACTAATGTCATACCATAGAAATATTACCTGAAATCTAAAAATAAAGCAACATTTGCCATTTACCTCCACATTCTAAACTGAGGTGCTATACCATTAGGGAGGATGTACATGGAGGTGATCAAGAGATGGCTTACACGCATTAAGCCTTCATCTTTTTTAGGGTATGAAAGAGAGAGATAGTTGAAGGTTGGTGGAGAGAAATAAGGAAAGAAGAAACTAATCTTAAGTTTGTTGATGAGAGATTGAAAAGTACTACTGGAGAACTTCATGTCTCTTATCTGGAATTTGGTGAATGCTAGAACAAGTACCTTCCTCACACATGCCCAAAGTAATTTATTGATTCAATGCAATCTCCATCAAGCTCCCATTGACTTTTTTCACAGAACTGGAAAAAACTACTTTAAATTTTATATGGAACCAAAAAAGAGTCCGCATAACTGAGAATATCCTAAGCAAAAAGAAAAAAGCTGGAGGCATCATGCTACCTGACTTTAAACTATAATACAAGGCTAAAGTAATAAAACCAGCATGGTACTGGTACCAAAACAGATATATAGACCAATGGAACAGAGAGGCCTCAGAAATAACACCACACATCTACAACCATCTGATCTTTGACAAACCTAACAAAAACAAGCAATAGGGAAAGGGTTCCCCATTTAATAAAAGGTGTTGGGAAAACTGGCTAGCCATATGGGGAAAACTGAAACTGGACCCCTTCATTACACCTTATACAAAAATTAACTCAAGATGAGATGGATTAAAGACTTAAACCTAAGACCTAAAACCATAAAAACCCTAGAATAAAACCTAGGTAATACCATTCAGGCATAGGCATGGGGAAAGACTTCATGACTAAAACACCAAAAGCAATGGCAACAAAAGCCAAAATTGACAAACGGGATCTAATTAAACTAAAGAGTTTCTGCCCAGCAAAAGTAACTATCATCAAAGCCAACAGGCAATCTACAGAATGAGAGAAAATTTTTGCAATCTATCTATCTGACAAAGGACTAATATACAGAGTCTACAAAGAACTTAAACAAATTTACAAGAAAAAAAAAAAAAAAGACCCCATCAAAAAGTGGATGAAGGATCTAAACAGACACTCAAAACAAGACATTTATGCACGCAATAAACATAGGGGAAAAAAACTCATCATCACTGGTCATTAGAGAAATGCAAATCAAAACCACAATTGGATACCATTTCACACCAGTTAGAATGGCGATCATTAAAAAATCAGGAAACAACAGATACTGAAGAGGATGCGAAGAAATAGAGACACTTTTACACTATTGATGGGACTGTAAATTAATTCAACTATTATGGAAGACAATGTGGTGAGTCCTCAAGGATCCAGATCCAGAAATACCATTTGATCCAGCGATCCCATTACTGGGTATATACCCAAAGGATTATAAATCATGTGACTATAAAGACACATGCACACGTATGTTTATTGCGGCACTATTCACAGTAGCAAAGACTTGAAACCAACCCAAATGCCCATCAATGATAGATTAGATGAAGAAAATGTGGCACATATATACCATGGAATACTATGCAGCCATAAAAAAGCATAGTTCATGTCCTTTGCAGGGACATAGATGATGCTGGAAACCATCATTCTCAGCAAACTAACACAAGAACAAAAAACCAAACACCACATTTTCTCACTCATAAGTGGGAGTTGAACAATGAGAACATATGGACACAGGGCAGGGAACATCACACACTGGGGCCTGTGGGGCGGAGGGGGCTGAGGGAGGGATAGCATTAGGAGAAATACCTAATGTAGATGACGGGTTGATGGGTGTAGCAAACTACCATGGCATGTGTATACCTATGTAACAAAACTGCATGTTCAGCACATGTACCCCAGAACTTAAAGTGTAATTTTAAAAAATGTAAACTGGTTGGTATTCTCTACTGACATTAACGATATATATATGCCATAACCAAACAATTCTACTTGTTGTATATGCCTAATGGAAATGTTTGTATATGTGCACCAAAGACATGTGCAAAACTAATTATAGAAACACTATTTAAAATACCCCCAAGCTGAAAACAACCCACATGTTCATCAGCATAAAGGATAAATAAACTGTGATCTGGTCATACAATCCATTATACAACAAAGAAAATGAACTATGAGGCCGGGCACAGTGCCTCACACCTGTAATTCCAGCACTTTGGGAGGCCAAGGTAGGCAGATCACAGTCAGGAGATCGAGATCATCCTGGCCAACATGGTGAAACCCTGTCTCTACTAAAAAAAATGCAAATGTTAGCTGGGCATGGTGGCAGATGCCTGTAATCCCAGCTCTCAGGAGACTGAGGGAGGAGAACCATTTGAACCTGGGAGGCAGAGGTTGCAGTGAGCCAAGATCGTGCCATTGCACTACAGTCTGGGAAACAAGGCCAGACTCTGTCTCAAAAAAAAGAAAGAAAAGAAAATGAACTATGATAGCCCCATATAGTAACATGGATAGATCTTACAAACGTAATATTGAGTGAAGGAAGTCAGGCACAAAACATACATATTGTATCATTTCAATTCCTGTCTAAGAAACAGAACTGATCTATGGTGTTAAACTGCTTTTGGGGAGTGAGAGAAGGTATAGTGATTAGAAGAGGGCATAAGGAAAGAATACTGGGGTGTTGGTAATGCTCCATAACTTGACCTGAATGGTGGTTACTGGAATGTGTATGTCTTGTGTCAGATTCATTGAGCTGTACATATACATTCTGAGCATTTTTTAGTATTTGTTTAACAGTTATATTTTAGCTAAAAAAAAGTATTTAAAAAAGATTAGCCACATGTTTTGTAGTCATTTGACTCACTGAGGGCTAGTCTCCCTTTGAGTATGCTATTGATAAATAAATGTCCCCCAAAGAAGTCCACATTCCTACTCCCCAGAACCTGTACATGGTACCTCAGATGGCAAAAAAAGGACTTTGTAGATGTAATACAATTACCAATCTTGAGACAAGAAAATTATCCCGGATTATCCAGGTGGGTTCAATATAATCACAAGGGTCCTTATAAGAGGGAGGTAGCAGGGTCAGAATTTGAACAATACACTGAAAATCTTGAACGGCCATTGCTGGCTTTGAAGGTGGAAGGGGGTCAGGAGTCTAGGAATGCAGGCAGTTTCTAGATGCAGGAAGGACAAGGGAATGAATGTTACTGAGAGCCTTTAGAAGGAAGGAAGCCCTGCCAATACCTTGTTTTCGGCCCCATGACACCTAATTTTGGACTTTACCCTCCAGAACTTAAGATAAATCTGTGGTTGTAAGCCACCAAATTTGTTGTAATTTGTTACAGCAGGAATAGAAATTAACACAGTGGGTTACACATTGTGCTGGCCAGAGCACATTGCACATAATAGGTACTCTGCGAATGTGTGTTGAATGAATGGACAAGCTTCCAACACGTATGATTCTTAATTATGATGAAAGAATTTTAGAAATAAAGAAAGGCATTTCTGTCTGTGAGAATTCAAGATCGGTATCATGTGGTGTGTGCAGGCTGTTTTCTTCTAGTCTCTCTCCCACTGATCTTCCAAATCTCAAGCTTTCCAGACTAAACACCTGGAGGTGCAGTGAAGAGAACACAGGATAAGGCTTCGACCTTATCAGACAACAAAAGTGAAGATGAGGATGTAGATTAAAATGTCATACTTAAAGTTTCTTCTTACTCTACAAGAGACATTCATTTGTCTGGAAGGAGTTAGAATTCTTTATGAAAGAAAAGTAGAGAGAAATAAGACTGAGGTAATATCAGTCTTTTGACATCCAAATGGATTAATTATGCCATGCATCAACTTTAGGACTCAGTCACAGAAATGTAGCACATCACAGTCAAGTAGAGAGAGCCCCTAGGGTTTAACTTTACAAAGATGCCTTGAGTTTTTCTGTGATTTAGATACTGAATTGAAACCCTGTGGGCTCTTAATAGGCCTCCATAGCTGAATGAGTTGACTTGACAATAAAAGAGTGTGGACTGCTGACCAACTTGCAGGCTGGAGGATGTGGCAGTCAACTCAGGGTTCTGCAGACAGCAAAATTTTTCTTACAGCATTAGCAACTCAGAAACATTGTCCCTGTAGAAAGTGTAGAACCCATGTGAACTAGCAGTTCAGCAGTGGTGTCCTGCAGAATGTTGAACAACTAGTTTCATAAAAAACAGTGCTCGAGAGACCAGCAGATGGAACTGCCACAACAGTAAAACCAGCCTGAGACTAGAGTTCCTTCTCAACACCAGGAGCTGGAATAAACCACATTCTTTCCACCACACTTTGGGATGAGAAGCAGGGGAAGGCTTCCTTAGTGATCAAGCATCATTTTATCCAATAGAGCATGAATAATTCCTAAAAATATATTAAATTGTCAGGTTAGACTAAATGAAAATTAGATTGAACTATTAGTTTGGTTTGTTGTTGTTTTTTTCTCCTGCTAACCAGTGGATGGGGATTTGAGAGGAATATCAAATTACAGACTAAAATAAAGAAAGTAAAATGTTTCTGTACATCATCTGAGTCATAGGTAAGCCTTAGGATCACCCCCAATTGCACCTCTGAAGTCACTGATATTTCTCCTTGGATAAGGTTTTCAAAAGAGGAAAGAGAATCACAGAAAGAGAAAGAGTAAGAGATCACAGAAGTGCATATTAATTTACCTTTTTCTTTTCCACTCCCTCTTTCCTGTTTGTTTCCTGATCTGTCTTTGAGTTTTGGAAATTGGAGAGAATTTGAACTTGAATCCATAGTCCTATTTCTGCTATGTAATTCTTCCTTCTCTCTATTTTGGAGAATGCTCTTCAGGCAGGAAAGTTTCTCATGAATACCTCCATTCAGCAAACTTTACTAAAGATAAGTGTGAGATCCTGTAATAAATATAGGATATAAAAAAGAAGAAGAAGAGAAAGCTGGCTACGGTCCTCACACAGGGAGCAGGGGAAATAGAGAAATTGGCATTTAAACAAGTGATTGTTGTAACAACTATAGTTGAAGAAAAAGGAGCTGAGATTAATTTGCTTATTACCTATTTCAAGGCCTACGTTTGTGAAGATATCCCTGACATCCAATCAGTTATGTCTTCATCTTTTGTCAATGTTTACACCCTGCATTTCCATGCTACTTATATTTTACTGTCTTCTGTTCACATTCTTCTGGTATATAAAGGAATTTCATTTTATTTTTTAATTTGTATATATATATACACATATATATACACACACATACATAGTAGGTATATATATTTAAGGGGTACATAAGATATTTTAATACAGGAATACAATACATCATAATCACATCAGAGTAAATGGGGTACCCATCACCTCAAGCTTTTATATTTCTTTGTGTTAGAAACATTCCCATTATACCATTTGCATTCTTTCCACCAGTTTTTGCACATCCTTGGAAGAAAATCTATGTCTGATCTACTCCCTAAAGGTCTGGGTCCTGGCAAAATTGTAGACACATAGGAAATGAGTGTGAAATAATCTCACTCTCAAGCTGTTCAAAAACATATGCTCAACGATGTTAATTGTCATGCTATTTATAATAGTGAAAATGTAGGAACCTGGTTGGCTATCAGTAGTGACCTGGTTAATTACATATAAAGGGATATTATATAGGCATTAAAGTTAATTATTAAACTACACCAATATTTGTTGACCTAGAAAGATATCCTTAGTTGATTTTGAGTGAAAAGGAGATTATAGGAGAGTATGTATACTATACATTGCCATAAATGCAAATTTATACATATTTAACTGTGTAGTTATATGCCTGAAAGAATTGTTATTAAAATGTTCACAGAAGGTAATTTAAATGATGGGATTTTCTGTGCTTTTTTCTTTCTTATGTTTTTCTATATTTTTAAACATTTTTTCAATGAATAAACATTATTTTAAAAAACAACAAAGATTTTCAAAAATTCCTTCAAAATTTTATTCTTTTTTGTTTTCATATTTAAAACTTAAACATCACATTTCATAGTAGCTCTCAATGGGGCAATCCAGATGTTTCAAGGACATTTGACAATGTCTAGAGACATTTTTGTTGTCATGACTATGAACAGTGCTGCTAGCATCTAGTGAGTAGAGGCCAGAGGTGCTGCTAGACATCCTATAATGCACAGGACAGTTCCCCACAATAAATTATCTGGCCCAAAATGTTAACTGTACTGCAGTTGGGAAAATCTCAGAATTCAGTATCCTGATCAGCTCTTTATCACCATCTGTTGGTGAAAGACATGTCTGCAACTTCTGTGCAATTTTAGCCAGAAGCCAAACGTAGGGCCTCAGAGCTAAGATGGGAAGCCTAAGAAGGATATCTATGGTTAACATGGGAGTCAGAAAAAGAGCAAATTAATTCATCATGGAACTGTCTATGATGCTCTTACTAAGACCAGTAGTTGCTTTTGACACTGCCATTCTGTATCTATAAAATTATATATTATGATTTCCCTTTTTTAACCTCATTGGAACTCCAGAGACCAAGAAAAACTACATGCTGAGGCAGAAAAGGCTTTGGGTAAACTTTATGGAGTTAACCTGGCTGATATAAGGGGGAAATCTCTACTTGCACACATAGGTGCCTCCCCAGTACATAGGATGATAAAGCTTTAGCTCTTCCAAGAACAATTTCAGACTGGAACACATAGGAACAAGGCAAGGCTTCTTGTTTTGGCTTGATTTAACTACTATGTCCATCTCACTCCTCCTCCTCCTAAGGAATACATTTGCAAGGCCTAGGCTTCCATCTTCAACTCTAGCCCTTCTACCCCCAATTCCAAGTCCATGCAGGAAAAAAAAAAAAAATCTATCTGTTCTGGCTCTGCTCATCGGTTTTATCTCCTTTATTTTTACTTGCCTGTTTTCTGTTATCTAATGATCACTTACTAATGAGTTCCCCATCTAACAACTATGTCTCATGATTCTCTCTACTACTCTCAACGGGGCTGTGGGTCACTGTTTGATGTATGAGGTGGGACTCAACTCCGGAGATGGGGCTCAGACACTGGACCAAATTGCGGACTAGCTAAAACAGGGACAGGGCAGGAGCAGCTTTTGATAAGACATTCCCACCAGTGTGCCATGATAGTTCACCTTTCTCATGGCAACATCTGGGAGTTACCGCCCCTTTCTATGGCAATGCTACCTTCAGCACACTGCCTATGGCGTAGCCCTGCTCTGCAAAAGCAGTCACAAAGCTGTAACACCACCAGAGCTGTAACACTCCTGCTTCAAAAAGGCTGTTTTCTTCCACCCTACCACTGGCTCACCATTGAATTCTTTCCAGGATGAATCCAAGAACACTCACAGGCTGAGCCCTACTTTGGGGCTTCCCTGCCCTGCATCAGCATGACACTCAACGTGGGGCCAAGAAAGAAGACAGAGGCATAAAAGATGGCAAGAGAAATGAATGGCAGGGTGATGGTGAGATGGCAGTGGGTGGGAAAGCAGTCAACAAGATGGTGAGAAACAGCGATCTGCAGGATACCAAGCAGAGAGGCAGCAAAGTGGAGCTGTAACACCTAACAGCTCTAACGCTAATCAAAGGTTTTTTTCAGAACCATCATTTTCCCTGGCAGGCAGTGGAGACAATAGGACAGTCAAGTGGCTGTAATGCCACTGCCTTATGTGGGACCTCCCGCTCAACCTGGCAGGCTGCTGAGTTACCAGCCTCATGCTGGCCCCTACCATGGCAGCTGAGCCCACCAGTGGCCACAGTGCCACTGCCTCATGTGAGACCTGCTCTGACCAGCAGGCTGGTGGGTTAGCAGCCCTCATGCTGGCCCCTTCCTCCATAGCAGCTGAGTCCACCCCACTGAGGGATCCTGGAGAGATCTCCACCTGGGTTCCACGTGGAAGATAGTCAGTGCCATTTTGGCTCTAGTGGATGGGTGAGTGTCCCCTCTGCTCCCACCCGCACAGTATCAACAGAACTAGGAAATATAATAAAAGCCTTTGGCTAGGTGATTGGCTAGAAGTCTCCCATCATTTGAGCATCCCAAAACACATCCTTGTCACTCCTCCCCTAAGTCCTTTCTCCTTGATTCCATTTCATTGTTCCATCAGTCATTTTATTTTCAGTTTTAAAATGTATGTTTTGTTTGCAGTTTGCTTTTAACTTCCTGTTAACTGTGTTTGGGTAATTGCTTAAGGCAAGACACTTTGTTGTGAGAGGTCTCCCATTGTGTCAACTATAAGATGGCAGAGTCACATTGCTTGGTGACCCCAACTTGGTCTTGGGTTCACAGTTAGCTGCACCCTGGGTGCCTTGAGGGTATCAGCATTTGGTGTGGTGACCCTCATTGGCTGAAACTAGGGCACTCTGAGTTTTCAGAATTGATTTTGGTTGCCTTGGAGATGCCCTGGGGTATTTGGCATTGACATTCCCTCCAGGATTGTGGGTTATAGCCCACAATAGTGGTAGGACCCACAATAGCAGTCCTACCTTTTTCTGCCCTGAAGTTAGAAGTATTATTTTCCTAATAGCCGGTTGCAGGCCCTTTCCAATGTACTGACTTACTGCTACTTTGCTCAAGACCCTCTTGATCAAAGGAACTGGGAGTCCCCAGTCTCCTGGCCTGATGCATAGCCACCCACAGTGGTAGACAAGTGGCCACCAGAATATATTTTTGATGTTTCTGTTACTGGGTAGGTTCTCTAGCAAGTCAAAATCTCCAGGGTCTCTCCTTGGGCAATGCCATTTGCACCTCCCCTTCTTCCCTTCCACAGTCACCATTTGTTTAGCCCTTCTCTACCCAACCCTCACTCTCTGTGGAATTTAAGCTCGACATCCAACTGCCAGGCTAGGTGCAGTGGCTCACACCTGTAATCCCAGCAGTTTGGGAGGCGAAGGCAGGTGGGTCACTTGAGGTCAGGAGTTCGAGACTGGCCTGGACCACATGGTGAAACCCCTTCTCTACTAAAAATACAAAAAATTAGCCAGGTGTGGTGGCACATGCTTGTAATCCCAGGTACTTGGGAGGCTAAGGTGGGAGGATTGCTTAAACCTGGGAAGTGGTGGTTGCAGTGAGCCGAGATCATGCCACTGCACTCCAGCCTGGGCAACAGAATGAGACTCCATCTAAAAAATAAAAATAAAAAAATCCAACTGCCCATTTGTAGCTCATAATCCATTTTTGTAACACGTTGCTATCTATATTTTGTAGAAAGTGGGAAACTAAAAGGAAAAAGTAATTAAGCATTTGCTAAACTTAGGCTAACTGAAATCCCCTGTAGAGACCCTTACTAGACGTTGGGACAAAAATAAGCATCCCAAAAGACTCACCACTAGGGTGTCTCTTAGACAGTTGGAGTAAATTCAAATTATTGGACAAATTGAAAAGGAAAAAAACTCATTTACTATTGCAATAATGTTTGAATTCAATACAAATTGGTAAACCAACAGATTTGGCCTAGGCATGCTTCTTTACATTATAATGATATTGTACAATTAGATTTGCTTTGTAAAAAGGAAGAAAAATGGGAAGAAGTTCCTTAATATGCAGGTTTTTATAACCCTCTACCAGGATTCTAACTTAAGGACTACCTGTAGAATATGTCTGGTTCATGATACCCCAGGAACCCAGAAAACATGCCAGATATCTTAGATGACCTCTCCTAGCTACTACTCCTAGGAGACTTGTGGCCCTCTTCAGATCCCCTACCAGTTCTCTAGTGCAAGGTTCCACCTCAAGGTCGTCAGGCACCCCTCCCACTTATCCAACAAGCCATGGCCCATATCCTCTACTGCCTGAAGAAGTAAGCCTAACCAGTACCACCAGAAATGGGGCCCCATATCAGCCCCCAGAATTGAACATGTGTCCATTGTGGTGGGTAGCTGATGGACATGGAGGAGTGGCTGGAGTATATGTACCTTTTTCTATGCTTGATTTGGCTTTGTGCAGGGAAAAATGTGGTCAGTTTTTGGAGGATCCAGGGAAATATGTAGAGGAGTTTGTTAAGTTGATCATGTCTTTTTATTTAACTTGGTATGCCATGAAAATATTATCCACTTCTTGTACGGTAGCGGAAAAACAAAGAATTCTAGGTATTGCTCATGAACATGCAGATGGGGTGGCTGTGCATAACCCAGGCCTTGCCATTTTATGTGGGAGTAGATGCAGTTCCAGATCTAGACCTTCAGTGGGATTATCAGAGAGGATGTCAAGATCCTGAACACAGAAATCATATGCTAATTTGTTTAATCGGTGGTATAAAAAAGGGTGTGGTTAAACCAGTTAATTATGGTAAAGTGAAAGAAATAACTCAAAAGAAAGATGAAAATCCCATTTCATTTCAGGGCCATTTGGTTGAAGCACTCAGGAAATATACTAATACAGACCCAGACTCCAAAGAAGGGTAAGCTCTCCTGGGTGCACATTGTATTACTCAGTCTGCCCCTGACATTAGGAAGAAGCTACAAAAAGTAGCAATGGGATCCCAAACCCCCAAGAGCCAACTTTTAGATATTACCTTCAGAGTTTACATTAATAGGGACAGTGCAGAGGAAGAGGCAAGCACCAAAAGAATTGGCCAATAAGCACAATTGTTAGTGGCTGTTTTAGGCGCTGCTGCCTCAGGATTACCCACCTCAAGGAAATGTGGTGAGACTGGCATCTGGGATGCTCAGATGAGAGACCCTCACTGACCAGCCTCGAGACCAACATCACTGTGCCTTCTGTAATCAAGAAGGTCACTGGAAGAAGGACTGCCCCAGGCTTAAGAGGGAGTCTGAAACACCCATATGTATAATGGCTAAGAAAGCAGAGGCCTGAGAAGGCCTGAGGTCTTCTATGGGTCCCACTAGACACCTTACCATTGCCACAGAGGAGCCTCAATAACCCCTGATAGAGCAGGCAAGAGTACTGACTTCTTATTGGACACAGGAGCTGGCTACTTATTTTTAACCAATTTCTCAGGGTTGCTGTCTTACCACTCTTGTCCAGCAACAGGAATTGATGGCCAACCAAAAATTGGGAGATCTGCCCACCTCCTTGGTTACACCGTTGAGGACCATACATTTTCCCTCAGTTTTACTTACGCCTGAGTGTCCTAGCCCTCTACTGGAGGGAGACTTACTTTCCTAACTACAGGATACAGTTCAATTTGGGGTGCCTCATAAAAAGGCAACAGACCAGGAAGTGATGATTCTCCTAGCTCTAAGTGCTGGCCTTAACAAAGATAAGGAGAAGACCTCTCTTGCATCACATATTGCTTCTTGAGTAGACCCCTCTATTTGGGACATGGAAGTTCCTGGAAGAGCTGTTAATGTACTCCCAAGTCCAGGTTATTTTAAAACCCAGTGTTAATTACCCATGGGGAAAAAAAACAATATTTTGAAACAAAAAGCAGCAGAAACCTCAGCAGAGGTAAATGCCCATGTCTGACAGCTTTGAAGAGAGCAGCAGATGTCCCAGCACAGAGGTTGAGATCTGAGAATGGACAGACTGCCTGCTCAAGTGGGTCCCTGACCCCTCAGTAGCCTAACTGGGAGACATCCCCCACTAGGTGCAGAACAACACCTCACACCTCACATGGAGGGGTACACCCCTGAGATGAAGCTTCCAGAGCAAAAGTCAGACAGCAACACTCGCTGTTCAGCAATATTCTATCTTCTGCAGCCTCTGCTGCTGATACCCAAGCAAACAGGGTCTGGAGTGGACCTCCAGCAATCTCCAACAGACCTACAGCCAAGGGTCACGACTGTCAGAAGGAAAACTGGCAAACAGAAAGGACACCGACACCAAAATCCCATCAGTTCATCACCATCATCAAAGATCAAAGGCAGATAAAACCACAAAGATAGGGAAAAAGCAGTGCAGAAAAGCTGGAAATTCAAAAAATCAGAGTGCATTTCCCCCTCCAAAGGAACACAACTCATTGCCAGAAATGGAACAAAGATGGATGGAGAATGACTTTGACGAGTTGAGAGAAGAAGGCTTCAGTCGATCAAACTTCTCAGAGCTAAAGGAGGAACTACATAACCAGCACAAAGAAACTAAAAACCTTGAAAAAAGGGTGGATGAATGGATAACTAGAATAATCAATGCAGAGAAGACCTTAAAAGAACTGATAGAGATGAAAACCATAACACGAGAAATACATGACAAATGCACAAGCTTCAGTAACTGACTCAATAAACTGGAAAAAGACTATCAGTGATTGAAGATCAAATGAATGAAATGAAGCAAGAAGTGAAGTGTAGAGAAAAAAGAGGAAAAAGAAATGAACAAAGCCTCCAAGAAATATCGGATTATGTGAAAAGACCAAATCTATATCTGATTGGTGTGCCTGAAAGTGATAGGGAAAATGGAACCAAGTTGGAAAACACTCTGCAGGATATCATCCAGGAGAACTACCCCAACCTAGTAAGGCAGGCTAACATTCAAATTCAGGAAATACAGAGAATGCCACAAAGATACTCCTCAAGAAGAGCAACTCCAAGACACATAATTGTCAGATTCACCAAAGTTGAAATGAAGGAAAAAATCTTAAGGGCAGCCAGAGAGAAAGGTCGGGTTACACACAAAGGGAAGCCCATCAGACTAACAGCAGATCTCTCAGCACAAACTCTACAAGCCAGAAGAGAGAGGGGGCCAATATTCAACATTCTTAAACAAAAGAATGTTTAACCCAGAATTTCATATCCAGCCAAACTAAGTTTTATAAGTGAAGGATAAATAAAATCCTTTACAGACAAGTAAATGCTTAGAGATTTTGTCACCACCAGGCCTGCCCTACAAGACATCCTGAAGGAAGCATTAAACATGGAAAGGAACAACAGGTACCAGCCATTGCAAAAACATGTCAAAATGTAAAGTCCATCGATGCTAGGAAGAAACTGCATCAACTAGCAAGCAAAATAACCAGTTAATATCATAATGACAGGATCAAGTTCACACATAACAATATTAACCTTAAATGTAAATGGACTAAATGCTCCAATTAAAAGACACAGACTGGCAAATTGGATAAAGAGTCAAGACCCATCAGTTTGCTGTATTCGGGAGAACCATCTCACAGGCAGAGACACCCATAGGGTGAAAATAAAGGGATGGAAGCAGATCTACCAAGCAAATGGAAAACAAAAAAAAAGCAGGGATTGCAATCCTAGTCTCTGATAAAATAGACTTTAAACCATCAAAGATCAAAAGAGACAAAGAAGGCCATTACATAATGGTAAAGGGATCAATTCAACAGGAAGAGCTAACTATCTAAATATATATACACCCAATACAGGAGCACCCAGATTCATAAAGCAAGTCCTTAGAGACTTACAAAGAGACTTAGACTCCCATACAATAATAATGGGATACTTTAACACCCCACTGTCAACATTAGACAGATCAATGAGACAGAAAGTTAACAAGGATATCCAGAAACTGAACTCAACTCTGCACCAAGCGGACCTAATAGACAATTACAGAACTCTCCACCCCAAATCAACAGAATATACATTCTTCTCAGTACCACATCACACTTATTCCAAAATTGACCACATAGTTGGAAGTAAAGCACTCCTCAGAATATGTAAAAGAACAGAAATTATAACAAACTGTCTCTCAGACCACAGTGCATCAAACTAGAACTCAGGACTAAGAAAATCAAAACCGCTGAACTACATGGAAACAACAACCTGCTCCTGAATGACTACTGGGTACATAACGAAATGAAGGCAGAAATAAAGATGTTCTTTGAAACCAATGAGAACAAAGATACAACATACCAGAATCTCTGGGACACATTTAAAGCAGTGTGTAGAGGGAAATTTATAGCACTAAATGCCCACAAGAGAAAGCAGGGAAGATCTAAAATTGACACCCTAGCATCACAATTAAAAGAACTAGAGAAGCAAGAGCAAACACATTCGAAAGCTAGCAGAAGGCAAGAAATAACTAAGATCAGAGCAGAACTGAAGGAGATAGAGACACAAAAAACCCTCCAAAAAATCAATGAATCCAGGAGCTGGTTTTTGGAAAAGATCAACAAAATTGATAGAACGCTAGCAAGACTAACAAAGAAGAAAAGAGAGAAGAATCAAATAGATGCAATAAAAAATGACAAAGGGGATATCACCACTGATCCCACAGAAATACAAACTACCATCAGAGAATACTATAAACACCTCTACGCAAATAAACTAGAAAACCTAGAAGAAATGGATAATTTCCTGGACACTTACACTCTCCCAAGACTAAACCAGGAAGAAGTTGAATCCCTGAATAGACCAATAGCAGGCTCTGAAATTGAGGCAATAATGAATAGCCTACCAACCAAAAAAAGTACAGGACCAGACAGATTCACAGTCGAATTCTACCAGAGGTACAAGGAGCAGTTGGTACCATTGGTTCTGAAACTATTCCAATCAATAGAAAAAGAGGGAATTCTCCCTAACTCATTTTACGAAGCCAACATCATCCTGATACCAAAGCCTGACAGAGATACAACAAAAAAAGAGAATTTTAGACCAATATCCCTGATGAACATCGATGCAAACATCTTCAATAAAATACTGGCAAACCGAATCCAGCAGGACATCAAAAAGCTTATCCACCATGATCAAGTGGGCTTCATCCTTGGGATGCAAGGCTGGTTCAACATATGCAAATCAATAAACGTAATCCAGCATAGAAACAGAACCAAAGACAAAAACCATATGATTATCTCAATAGATGCAGAAAAGGCCTTTGACAAAATTCAACAGCCCTTCATGCTAAAAACGCTCGATAAATTCGGTATTGATGGAACGTATCTCAAAATAATAAGAGCTATTTATGACAAACCCACAGCCAATATCATACTGAATGGGCAAAAACTGGACAAATTCCCTTTGAAAACTGGCACAAGACAGCCCTCTATCACCACTCTTATTCAACATAGTGTTGGATGTTCTGGCTAGGGCAATCAGGCAAGAGAAAGAAATCAAGGGTATTCAGTCAGGAAAAGAAGAAGTCAAATTGTCCCTGTTTGCAGATGACATGATTGTCTATTTAGAAAACCCCATTGTCTCAGCCCAAAATCTCCTTAAGCTAATAAGCAACTTCAGCAAAGTCTCAGGATACAAAATTAATGTGCAAAAATCACAAGCATTCTTATACACCAGTAACAGACAAACAGAGAGCCAAATCATGAATGAACTCCCATTCACAACAGCTTCAAAGAGAATAAAATACCTAGGAATCCAACTTACAAGGGATGTTAAAGGACCTCTTCAAGGAGAACTACAAACCAGTGCTCAGTGAAATAAAAGAGGACACAAACAAATGGAAGAACATACCATGCTCATGGATAGGAAGAATCAATATTTTGAAAATGGCCATACTGCCCAAGGTTATTTATAGATTCAATGCTATCCCCATTCAGCTACCAATGACTTTCTTCACAGAATTGGAAAAAACTGCTTTAAAGTTCATATGGAACCAAAAAAGAGCCCACATTGCCAAGACAATTCTATGCCAAGACAATCCTAAGCCAAAAGAACAAAGCTGGAGGCATCATGCGACCTGACTTCAAAATGTACTACAAGGCTGCAGTAACCAAAACAGCATGGTACTGGTACAAAAATAGAGATATAGACCAATGGAACAGAAGAGAGTCCTCAGAAATAATACCACACATCTACAGCTATCTGATCTTTGACAAACCTGACAAAAACAAGAAATTGGGAAAGGATTCCCTGTTTAATAAATGGTGCTGGGAAAATTGGCTAGCCATAAGTAGAAAGCTGAAACTGGATCCTTTCCTTACTCCTTATATGAAAATTAATTCACGATGGATTAGAGACTTAAATGTTAGACCTAATACCATAAAAACCCTAGAAGAAAACTTAGATAATACCATTCAGAACCTAGGCATGGGCAAGGACTTCATGTCTAAAACACCAAAAGCAACGGCAACAAAAGCCAAAATTGACAAATGGGATCTAATTAAACTAAAGAGCTTCTTCACAGCAGAAGAAACTACCATCAGAGTGGACAGGCAACCTACAGAATGGGAGAAAATTTTTGCAATCTACTCATCTGACAAAGGGCTAATATCCAGAACCTATAAAGAACTCAATCAAATTAACAAGAAAAAAACAAACAACCCCCATCAAAAAGTGGGCAAAGGATATGAACAGACATTTCTCAAAAGAAGACATTCATACAGCCAACAGACACATGAAAAAATACTCGTCATCAATCGCCATCAGAGAAATGCAAATCAAAACGGCAATGAGATACCATCTCACACCAGTTAGAATGGCAATCATTAAAAAGTCAGGAAACAACAGGTGCTGGAGAGGACGTGGAGAAATAGGAACACTTTTACACTGTTGGTGGGATTGTAAACTAGTTCAACCTTTGTGGAAAACAGTGTGGCAATTCCTCAAGGATCTAGAACTAGAAATACCATTTGACCCTGCCATCCCATTACTGGGGATATACCCGAAGGATTATAAGTCATGCTGCTATAAAGACACATGCACACATAGGTTTATTGCAGCACTATTCATAATAGCAAAGACTTGGAATCAATCCAAATGTCCATCAGTGACAGACTGGATTAAGAAAATGTGGCACATATACACCATGGAATACTATGCAGCCATAAAAATGGATGAGTTCATGTCCCTTGTAGGGACATGGATGCAGCTGGAAACCATCATTCTCAGCAAACTATCGCAAGAACAGAAAACCAAATACCGCATGTTCTCACTCAGAGGCGGGAATCGAACAATGAGATCACTTGGACACAGGAAGGGGAACACCACACACCAGGTCCTATTGTGGGAGGGGTAGGGATTGCACTAGGAGATATACCTAATGTAAATGACCAGTTAATGGGTGCAGTACACCAACATGGCACATGTATACATATGTAACAAATCTGCACGTTGTGCACATGTACCCTAGAACTTAAAGTATAATAAATTTTTTTTAAAAAAAAATATTTTTTGATTCCTGAAGCTCATAGGGGCATCCAGCCCTGAATAACAAAGTTCCTAAAGTAGGGGTTATTATGGTCCTGTCAGTCTCCATGTAACACTCCCATTTTGCCTGTAAAGAAACCAAATGGGGAATATAGATTTGTTCAGGTCTAAGGGCAGTTAATGAGGAAGTAGTCCTAGTTCAACCAATAGTTTCTGATCCTTATACAATATTGATTTAAGTCCCTGAAGATGCTCATTTGTTCACAGTGTTAGACTTAAAGGATGATTTATTTTGTATACCTTTATACCCAGGCTTCCAATATATTTTTGCTTTCGAATGAACTGATTCAGACACTCATGCTGCACCTCAGCTTACCTGGACAATCCTTCCCCAAGGTTTTAAGGACAACTCCCATCCCTTTGGCAATGTATTATATGAGGAATTAAGGGAACTGTAGTTAACTAATGAGGCCCTCTTACAACATGTAGATTACCTATTAGTTTCGAGCCCTACAGGGAAGACTCTGAAAGAAACACAATCCAGTTTCTTAATTTTCTGGAAAAGTAAGGGTATTGGGTATCCCCTCATAACGTCCAGAACTCTGTTCAGAAGGTTAAATACTTGGGGTATGTGCTCACTCCTGGGACAAGGACTTTGGCCCAGGAAAAAAAAGAGACAATTTTGACACTCCAGTCCCTTCAAACTAAGAGATAGTTAAGAGCCTTTTGGGGAATGGCCAAATTCTGCCAGATCTGGATTCCCAGGATTGGGCTTATGGCAAAACCACTCTATAAAGCTCTAAAAGGCAGTGATCACAAACCTTTGATTTGGGATAGAACCTGCCAATAGGCATTCTTAACCCAAAGAAAACCAGAAACAGCTCCTGTTTTGGCACTCCCTAACTTAGAAAAACCTTTCACCCTCTGTGTGGCTGAAAAACAAGCAAGGACTTTGGGCGACCTAACTCAAAGGCTCCAGATTAGCCCTAGACCAATGACTTATTTTTCTAGACACCTAGACCAGGTGACAGTTGGGTGACCAGGGTGCTTTTGAGCTGTGACCACCACCACTCTGTTGATAAAAGAAGCCAGTAAGTTTACCTTGGGACAAGAATTAGATGCCATGGCCTCCCACCAAGTACAGAGTTTCCTAGTAGCAAAAGGACACCAATCACAGTGATAAGAGGTCACTTACTTAAATATCAGGCCCTTTTGCTTGATACCCTAGATGTTACCATTAAAGTATGTCAAGTTTCATACTCTGCTACTCTGTTGCCAGACTTCATGTTCCAGGAAACAGATCTCTAACCCATTCAGTCTTATGTGGAAACCATAGAACAGACCTACTCTAGCAGGCCTGACCTCAAAGATGAGCCCCTGCTTCATCCCAATGTGGAGTAGTTTACAGGTAGGAGTGGCTTTATGCATGAGGGAGTAAGAAAGGCAGATTATGCAGTAGTTAGCCAATAAGAGGTCATTGAGGCAAAAGCTTTGCCACCCCAGACTTCCACTCAAAAAGCAGAACTAATTGCTCTAATCGGGGCCCTCCAGTTGGGGAAAGACTTAAGAGTTAAAATATTTACTGATCCCAAATATGAGTTCCTGGTGCTCCATGCTCATGCTGCTATATGGAAAGAAAAGGAATTACTAATAGCTAAGAGATCCCTCACACTACATTACTCCAAGATCTTGGAACTTTTAGATGCTATCCAGCTCCCAAAGGAAGTGCCAGTTATTCACTTCCAGGACACCAAAAGGGGGTACCTCTATTTTCAGGGAGGAAATGTTCTGGCAGATAGAGTAGCTAAGGTCACAGCTAAAGAAACACTGGTACTCCAGACCACTGCATTAATGCCAGGTACTCCACCCATGTCAGCAACGTCATACTATACCTCTGAGGAAGTTAAATGGACAGAACTTTCTTATGGTTACTAGGCAACAACACTCTTCCTCCCTGAGGCTAAGCAGAGGAAAATAGTTAAGTATCTCTATAACTCCTTAATTGAGACAGGACTCTCTATTCAAATTAGTTTCTCAAATCTTCTTAAGAAAATATTTCAGACTGTAAATTGGGTTCACCAGTTCCCCCACTTAATGGATTCCTCCTGAACCCCACCACTACTGTTACCTGGACCTGGGAAACTGGGTATCTATACCTCCAGTGCACTAATGATTCTATCTTTTGTCCCCCACCGTTGCACTAATGGCAAAAAAGTGGAAGCTTCCCTGTGATGCTCTGATCCAACTTTCGCTGCCATGCTCCCAACGCCTCAGCAAGGTACATGGGATTCCACTTGTAAGTGGGGAGACCATATATCGTGCCTTCTCCCAGATCAGAACACACAAGGGAAAAACAACTGCCTAGTCTGGGAAGGTGGGAGCACTACTCTCTTCTGGAAAACAAAGATTGTTCAACCACCCCCACTGAAAGAGGACAAAACTATCTCTATAGACCCAACTTGGCAGCAAAGGATAAACATCATACCACCTAGGGCTTCTGTTTGGGTCCTACTGGGCTCATTTTTGTTTGTGGCCATGAGTGGGAGAAAGGAACACCCCATAGCTGCTCTCAAGTCCCCAGGAAGCCACCTGTTATTTTTAGGACCATTTTTCCCTCGTATATCAAAAACTTGAAACAAAGGTGAATATACACTGGCCACCCTTGCTGCTCCGGGGGTCACTGTCTATAACCCTGTAAGACCCAAGAATAACCAAAGTAAGTGAGAAATAGGATTAATTCTAGCAGAAGTTGGGGTAGTGATAGGATTAGCAGCACCCTGGGGCAGTGCTGTCCACCACGAGTCAATCCTAAAGAACTTAACTCAAACTCTAGATTCCTTAGCCACCAGCACAGGTCAGACATTAAAGGGAATTCAAGAGTCCCTAGATTCTCTGGCAAATTTAGTTCTCAATCAAAAAAAAAAAAAAAAAAACTAGCATTGGATAATTTACTAGCTGAACAAGGTGGGGTCTGTGCAGTTATTAATAAAACCTACGGCACATACATTAACTATTGTGGAAACATCAAGATTAACATTCTAATGATCTACGAGCAAGCTACCTGGTTACATGGATATACCCTGGGCACTGACCCCAACTATAACTGGTCAACTATCAAAAGGGCCTTCTCAAGCTTCAGCTGGATTTTACCCTTCTTAGGAGGTCTGATAGTTGTCTTCTTATTACTAATTTTTGCTCCTTGCTTGTTTAACCTCTTAGTAAACTGTGTCTTCAAGATTATGGGAGTTTCAGGAAAAGACAATGCTGGCACAAGGCTGTCAACCTATCCTGCCTGCCAACCCAGAGAATGAAAGCATCCTGACTTTAGGCACCTTGGATCAGGTATTCAGAGATTTTTTTATTCCTCTGGTACTAAGAAGAGCTTATGCCCATAAACTCAGTAGGAAGCAGTTACAGAAGATGGGTCTCCACCTTCTGCAGTCCCTTAGGGTAGGGTATCTTACCTCTGAGAAGGGAATGAGGTAGGAGGTGGGACTCAACTCCAAAGGTGTGGCTCAGACATTGGACCAAATTGAAGACTAGCTAAAACAGGGTCAGGGCAGAAGCAGCATTCCCTAAGACATGCCCATCAGTGTGCCATGTCAGTTTACTATGGCCATGGCAATGTCCACAAGTTACCACCTTTTTCCATGGCAATAACATGATGATTCAAAAGTTACTACTACATCCTGAGAAATTTCTGTGTAAACTGCCCTTTAATCTATAAATATGACTGCAAAACTGCCCTGAGCTGCTACCTTCAGCCCACTGTCCATGTGGAGTAGCCCTGCTCTGCTACAGGGCTCTGAAGAAGCTGTAACACCATTGGAGCTGTAACACTGACCCTTCAATAAAGCTGTTTTCTTCTACCCTACCACTGGCTCACCATTGAATTCTTTCTTGGGCAAAGCCAAGCACCCTTACAGGCTAAGCCCTACTTTAGGGATCACCTTCCCTGCATCATGTTTACCTTCTTGCCTATCGATCACTTCTGGAATGCCTGCATTCTTTTACCCCTTGAAAGGATGCTGCTCTCTTCCTACAGGGGTTGTGAAAAGGAGAATGCCATACAGCCTATACTTTGTTTTTCTACTGTTTCTTTTTTGTTGTTTTTATTCTTGTTTTTTGAGACAGATCTCACTCTGTTGCCCAGGCTGGAGTACAGTGGCACAATCTTGGTTCACTACAACCTCTGCCTCTCAGGTTCAAGCGATTCTCCTGCCTCAGCCTCCCAAGTAGCTGGGATTACAGGCATGTGCCACCTTGCCCGAATAATTTTTGTATTTTTAGTAGAGATGGGGTTTCACCATGTTGACCAGGCTGGTCTCGAACTCCTGACCTCAGGTGATCCACCTGCCTGGGCCTCTCAAAGTGCTGGGAATACAGGCATGAGCCACTGCACCCAGCTGTACTGTTTCTTTATTATCCACCACTTCATTGTTCAAATCTATCTTGATGTAACCATCTTTACCAAGGCTTTGAAGGATGTTGCAGATTGTTTTTTTGTTCAGAAGCAGATGGTGAAACCTGTGGGATGCAAGATGTTTATTTGGTATCAACATCTGTGAAAGAAAGGGGGTGAAAGTTTGATTTGGCAGAGGAAGTAATTGAACGGTGATGTGGGCCTCACAAACCCTGAACCAGGTGGGGAGCTCTGGAGTTAGTGAAGATTAGAAGAGGATCCTGTGTCAGGCTGAAATAGTTGGGCCTTTCTTAATTTTCTGTGTCACTTAGGCTGTCCCGGGAATGATGTGGCCTTGGGTGAAGTCTGCAATTGAGGTAGATTGGGAAGATCTGACAGCTGAAGCTTGGCTTCTTACTTCACTTCCCTGAGCTGGGCAGCAAGTCTTCTCTCAAAGGAGGATCTGGGTGTCTTCATGGAGGAGTGGATGGGAATAACAGTGTAAACTACAAGATAACCATGATTGTTCCAATGGTTCAAAGGAAAATCATCAAAGATACATAAACTATCAGGCAGGTTGTTCCTAGGAGAACATGCCCTGGTTCATATCTTTTCCATTTTGGAATAAATAAAGATCCCTTGAATTTCATTAAAAATGACAATGACATGGGATAACTGTTGCCACAGGAACCCAACAATGCTCTAAATCTGTCTGGGCCTAGGAAACTTTCTTCCCTCCATTCCTCATCCCCTTTTTGAGGTATATATTTCAAATTCTACTTTATCTTGAAACTGATTTTCAGAGAAAATAAAATATAGATACAAGAAACAATGAAGCAAACACATTTGTAACCACTGCTTGGGTCAAAATATAGAACCTGGATCCTCTTCTTCTGGACCATACAATTGAGATTGGAGTGTACGCACAACTACATTTCAGTATTAATGTGACTTTTGCTGCTTTCATTGCTGCTTCTGCTGCTATTGGCAGTGCTACTCTAATATTATTGGGACATATACCATGTTCTAGGAATATATATTATTTTCAGTTATTCTTACTCTTCCCTGAGATCACACTATTTTATGCATGAAAAAAATGAAGCAGAGACAGTTTAGCTAACTCATTTGAGGTCACACATCTAGTAAGTAGTGGAGGCCCTTCGCACAACTAACAGCCAAGTTTCTGAGTTTGTGCTCTTAAGGACATCCGCAAGCTCGCATTCTCGACTTGAATTATATCTGCTTCTTCATCTTGAATTACCCTCTCCTTCTTGCTTCCTTTCTCCCTTTGTACCCTTTAACCAACATTTCTGCTTTCCCCCACCCACCCCCCCACCCAGCTTCTGGTAACAAACATTCTACTCTCCACCTGTATGATTTCAAATTTCACATTCCACATGTAAGTGAGTAACTCACATCTTATTCATGTCATTTGATGTTGTCCTAGAATCTATCACCCTCCTAGCCCCATCCCTACATGCCTTGTGACTCCTTTCCCACTATACTTGCATCTCTGCCTTAACTAACTGGAACATCCCTAAATCTACTGAAGTGATCTTATATTCCCATGTCTCTATGTTCCCCAGTTTCAATGACTCAGAGAGACCCATTCCACTGACCATGGGAACCCTATCCCTACCAACGTCATAACTCTGGACACTTCTTATCCTATGAGCTGTACCTGGACCCAGTGTCTCCCCTTCTTGAGATCTCATCCCTCCTGACTCATGAGGTCTCCTGCCCTAGTACCGCCCAACCCACTGACACTGTAATCCTCTCCAATCCTAACCCCACTTTGACGGCAGCACTACTCTCTCCACTTCTATCACAGAAATCCCCATCTCTACACAGTTTTTTCTTTATCCCAATTCACCTTTTTCTACTTTTTTGTGTGATCTCTTGAGAAGAGCCTTTGAATCTCATTTAATAATCATACAGCTTACAATTCTAAGGAATTTATCAAAGATTTTTTTAAATTTATACTCACTGATTTTGGCTGGGAAATCAAAGTTAACATACATTATACCTTTTGTTAAAAACTGTAAGAAATTTTTTAATGGACACAAAATATTTGTATGTATTTATGAGACCGACTGAGATTTTGCTACACGTATACAATGTGTAATTAATCAAATCAGGACAATTGCTATATCTATTATCTCAAATATTTATCATTTCTTCATGTTGGGAACATTCAAAATTCTTTCTTCTCACTATTTGAAAATGTACAAATATTGTTAACTATCATCATCCTCCAGTACTATAGAACACTAGAACTTATTCCTCCTATCTAGCTGCAATTTTGTATTATTTAACCAACCTCTCTCTACTCTTCATCTCCCCCTACCTTTCCAAATCTCTAGTAACCACAATTCTGTCCACTTATATGAAATCAACATTTTAGCCCTGACCTATGTGTGAGAACATGCAGTATTTATCTTTCTATGCCTGGCATATTTCACTTTACTTATACTTTATTTTATTTTATTATATTTTATTTTATTTTATTTTATTTTATTATTTTTGAGACAGAGTCTCACTATGTTGCCCAGGCTGAAGTGCAGTGGCACGATCTTGGCTCACTGCAATCTCTGCTTTCCAGGTTCAAGCGATTCTCATGCTTCAGCCTCCTAAGTAATTGGGATTAGCTGGGATTACAGGCATGTGCCACCACACTGGCTAATTTTTTTTTTTTTCAGTAGAGATTGGGTTTCATCATGTTTGCCCAGGCTGGTCTCGAACCCCTGATCTCAGGGGATCTGCCCGCCTCGGTCTCCCAAAGCACTGAGATTACAGGCATGAGCCACTGTGCCCGACTACTTATTTCACTTTAGCTAAAGGCTTTTATGAATTCATTAAACAAATATAAAAGCATTCAGAAAATGTCAAGTGAACATTGAGCAGTCCTGAAGGTTGCAACGATGTGAAAGACAGGCACCATGTGAGGCAGGGGTTTTGTTTCCATCACCATTTCAATTTTATCATTTTAGGAGATCCTCCTATCACTGAGACTATTTTCCACAGAACAAAAGAAAAACCAACTGTTCAACAACACCTGTTTCTTTTGCAGTTTTCCTGTCCCAAAACTTCTTCTGGAGACATGGGTCGTTTGATCTGACACTGAGAATATGCTTGAAGCCCTTTGAAGGGACAAAGGAGATAAACATCAGCATTCCTATCTCCAAACTCTGAAGATCTGAGACATTCAGCTGCTGCTCCCTGGGCTGTCTATTTTCATTGTCTGTGGAGGATAATGAGTAAACCTGTAAATGGAAGTCAGAAGTCAGCTGCGTTTATGCCCAACTTGAAGAAATTTTCTTCTTTGCACTAGGATTCCTTTAGATCATCAGCTGTCAGATGCTTTAGATCATCAGCTTTCAGGACCTAGCATAAAGTATAGGTTTGCAGAAGGGTGATTTCCTTCCCTTCTAAGGCCCTATTTGGATTCAGAGTACTCTTCATTTTTATTCTGATTATGAACTTATGACTCAAAAGATGTGAAGAGTCATAAATATGCCCAACTTGGAGGAAAGCATTTCATTACACTTTTATGTATAAAAACAAATTTCTTATTGAAATATTGGAACCCAATTGAGTTTACTAGTTGATTTGCAAGAACTATATGCTTTTTAAATGTTTTTTCTTAAGGAATTTTTTTATTCATTAATGATTTAATTAAATCTGACCTTGTCCGCACACTTGATTAAAGTGGTACTTTTCACCGTTTTGTTCCAGGAGCCAGTTCTCAGAGTTGTACATAATACTCTGCTTTCAATTCCTAAGCTTTGTGTTTTCTTTTTTCCTTAGCATGCATAGGGAATTTGCAAGATAACTAGGAAGAAGAGAGTGATGAATAAACAAGATAAACCGCTATTTTATTTGTATTTCCCATATTCGCTTGATAATGCTTCCTGAATTGCTGATGTTTCTATCTTGGTCAAGTCTCTGGTTTATTTTTCCTAGAACAGAATATGCTTAAATATTGTTGTGCTTAAGAATCATGAACTTTTCATGAATCTTTTACATTTAAGAATTAATAACATTTCCTCTAAACTTCAAAGGGCGAACAAAATCCACTTAAAAATTAAAAAGTCAATTTGTAGCTTACAGTCAAGACTTGTGTATTGGTTAAAATATTGAGATAGTTATTCTATAGACATTTGTGGCAGTCTGAAATTATTTTCATTTTCCTCTGTTAAAATGACTTTTTATGGAGACTTTATATGTTTTTAAATTAAAAAACCAATATTTAGAATAATATTTTAAGATATGAAGTTTCTAAAATGAATGTTATTTTATTTCATTATATATTCATGTATTTTACTAATTTGTTTTTAAACCAGAAGGAATTGAGACAGACAGCAATGAAGTCCTTTTACTGGAAATCCTCAACTCTTGATGTGTTATTTGATTTATTTTCATGCATTTCATTTTAAAAACTGGAAACGATAAAGATTCTTGTATTAGTCCATTTTCATGCTGCTGATAAAGACATACCCAAGGCTGGGCAATTTACAAAAGAAAGAGGTTTATTGGACTTACTGTTCCACATGGCTGTGGAGGCCTCACAGTCATGGTGGAAGGCAAGGAGGAGCAAGTCACATCTTATGTGGATGGCAGCAGGCAAAGAGAGAGCTTGTACAGAGAAACTCCCATTTTTGAAACCATCAGATCGCATCAGACCCATTCACTATCACGAGAACAGCAGGGGAAAGACCTGCCCCCATGATTCAATCATCTCCTACCAGGTCCCTCCCACAACACATGGGAATTATGGGAGCTACAAGGTGAGATTTGGGTGGGGACACAGAGCCAAACCATATCAGTCCACACATGGCCCCTCCCGAATCTAATATCTTCACATCTCAAAACAAATCATGCCTTTTCAACAGTCCCCCAAAGCCTCAACTCGTTTCAGCATTAACTCAAAAGTCTGCAGTCCAAATCTCATCCAAGACAAGGCAAGTTCCCTCTGCCTATGAGCCTGTAAAATCAAAAGCAAGTTAGTTACTTCCTAGATACAATGGGGGTATAGGCATTGGGTAAATACAGCCATTCCAAATGGGAGAAATTGACCAAAACAAAGGGGCTACAGGACCCATGCAAGTCTGAAATCCAGCGGGGCAGTCAAAATCTTATAGCTCCAAAATGATCTCCTTTGACTCCATGTCCCACATCCAGGTCATACTGATGCAAGAGGTGGGTTCCCATGGCCTTGGGCAGCTCCACCCTTGTGGCTTTGCAGGATACAGCCTCCCTCCCAGCTGCCTTTGTAGGCTGGCACTGAGTGTCTGTGGCTTTTCCAGGTGCACGGTGCAAGCTGTCAGTGGATCTACCATTCTGGGGTCTAAAGGACGGTGGTCCTCTTCTCACAGCTCCACTAGGCAGTGCTCCAGTGGGGACTCTGTGCGGGGGCTCCCACACCACATTTCCTTTCTGCACTGCCCTAGCAGAGGTTCTCCATGAGGAATCCCCCCTCCTCCCGCAGTAAACTTCTGCCTGGGCATCCAGATGTTTCCATACATCTTCTGTAATCTAGTAATCCAGGTGGAGGTTCCCAAACCACAATTCTTGACTTCTGTGCACTCACAGGCTCAACACCACGTGGAAACTGCCAAGGCTTGAGGCTTGCACATTCTGAAGATATGACCTGAGTTCTATGTTGGCCCCTTTCAGCCACAGCTGGAGCAGCTAGGAGGCAGGGCACTAAGTTCCTGGGCTGCACACAGCATGAGGACCCTGGGCCTGGCCCACAAAACCACATTTTCCTCCTAGCCCTCCAAGCCTATGATGGGAAGAGCTACCGCAAAGGTCTCTGATATGCTCTGGAGACATTTTCTCCCATTGTCTTGGTGATTAATATTCAGCTCCTCAATACTTATTCAAATTTCTGCAGTTGGCTTGAATTTCTGCTCAGAAAATGGGATTTTCTTTTCTATGGCACTGTCAGGCTGCAAATTTTCCAAACTTTTATGCTCTGTTTCCCTTTTGAATCTGAATGCCTTTAACAGCACCCAAGTCACCTCTTGAATGCCTTGCTGCTCAGAAATTTCTTCTGCTGGATACTCTAAATCATCTCTCTCAAGTTCAAAGTTCCACAAATCTCTAAGGCAGGGGCAAAATGCCACCAGTCTCTTCGCTAAAACATAGCAAGAGTCATCTTTGCTCTAGTTCCCAACAAGTTCCTCGTCTCCATCTGAGACCACCTTAGCCTGGATCTAATTGTTCATATCACTATCAACATCTTGGTCAAAACCATTCAACAAGTCTCTAGGAAGTCCCAAACTTTCCCACATTTTTCTACCTTCTTCTGAGCCCTCCAAACTGTTCCAACCTCTGCCTGTTACACCGTTCCAAAATTGTTTTCACATTTTCAGGTATCTTTTCAGGAACACCCCACTCTACTGGTACCAGTTTACCGTATTATTCTGTTTTCACACTGTTGATAAAGACACACCCAAGACTGGGCAATTTACAAAAGAAAGAGGTTTATTGGACTTATTATTCCACACGACTGGGGGGAGCAGTCTCACAATCATGATGGAAGGAAGGAGGAGCAAGTCACATCTTCCGTGGATGGCCACAGGCAAAGAGAGAGCTTGTGCAGAGAAACTCCGGTTTTCAAAGCCATCATATCTCATAAGACCCATTCACTATCACTAGAACAGCATGGGAAAGATCAGCCCGTATGATTCAATCATCTCCCACCAGGTCTGTCCCACAACATGTGGGAATTATGGGAGCTATAAGATGAGATTTGGGTGGGGACACAGAGCCAAATCATACCAGTTCTAATTGTAAAGAGAAGTTATTTTGGGATTGTTCAGATACACTGACTCTTTTTTTTTTTTTTTTTTTTTAATATGGAGTCTCGCTCTGTCACCCAGGCTGGAGTGCTCCTCCTTCCCTCCATCATGATTGTGAGACTGCCCCCCCCCCCAGTCATGTGGAATAATAAGTCCAATAAACCTCTTTCTTTTGTAAATTGCCCAGTCTTGGGTGTGTCTTTATCAGCAGTGTGAAAACAGAATAATACGGTAAACTGGTACCAGTAGAGTGGGGTGTTCCTGAAAAGATACCTGAAAATGTGAAAACAATTTTGGAACGGTGTAACAGGCAGAGGTTGGAACAGTTTGGAGGGCTCAGAGGAAGGTAGAAAAATGTGGGAAAGTGTGGGACTTCCTAGAGACTTGTTGAATGGCTTTGACCAATTCTTCCTAGAGACTTGTTGAGTGGCACAATCTCGGCTCACTGCAAGCTCCACCTCCCAGGTTCATGCCATTCTCCTGTCTCAGCCTCCCGAGTAGTTGGGAATACAGGCACCCACCACCATGCCTGGCTAATTTTTTTGTATTTTTAGTAGAGATGGGTTTTCACCATGTTAGCCAGGATGGTCTCGATCTCCTGACCTTGTGATCAGCCTGCCTCAGTCTCCCAGAGTGCTGGGATTACAGGCGTGAGTCACCATGCCCGTCCTACACTGACTCTTTTATTCAGACACTAGGGCTGTTTTGTGGTCATTGAGTATCACTGTTTTCTTCAAATCTTCAAGCATGTCCTTCTTTTGGATTTTGGCCCATGAGTTGGGGATTTTACCTTTACCTATCATTTTTTTCTGATATTTATATTCTAGCTTTGATCTGAAGTGAGAAAAGCCATTCCCAAGATGGCTGGGTGGAAGAATCTGGAGTGATGCTTCAAGTGGCATAATCCCCTCCTGCCTTTTGATACTTCTTATATGGGATTTTTCCACCATTGCTCAAAACCAATGAACAATCACTTGCTACAAAACTAGTAAAGCAATCAATGACAGAATGGCCTGTTTTACACCACTCCTCTCCATAGACAGCCTGAGGTCAGAGGAAGGGAACACCATGGTCTCCGTGTGTAGGAATTGTGTTTGTACAAATTGCTCCACAGCAGGGACACTGTTTCCAGCAGCCAGAGAGATGTTCAGAGAGCATTTTCTCAATTTTAGAAACCATTACTTTCATACGCATACTTGAATAATGCTGCTCTATTCTCTTCATTGTGAGATCCAAAGCTGCACTCATGTCTTCTCTGAGAAACTCAGTATCTTTTATCTCCTGGTGTTTAATCCTTGTCAAGTCTCTCTGTGAAAAGATCAAGTTGCTCCCCAGGTGATCACAGAACAAATCCAACCATCCAGTGCTGCTTTTATCTTTACCTACTGATGTGAATTCATGAAGGACAGAGAGGATGCTATTATTAATGTCAGCTAAACTTTTCTCAAAAAAATCTTCATTTTTTTCCTGCATTGTCTAAACTGTATCTCTTTCTATTGATTTTGATGTAATTCCTTAAAAAGCTATTCTTATTATGAAAGTATTGCCAATAATGATCAAAGTTTTCTTCTTCTCCCAGAGAGATGAGAATGTGTTTCTCCAGGTTACTCCTCTTTCCACTGAATGCAGGGCACGTAGCTCACATGTCCCCACAATTTTAATGGTTATTTTTCCCCCATATGATGGTAGAGACAGCAAGAATAAGCTTGTGCCACACAAAATCATAAGTGATTTGCTGGCGGCTTCTTCTTGACAGGAAATCATAAACCTCATGAAGAAATCATTTTTCTTGCTTTCTAGATAGCTTACAGGATCATTTGCTCTCTTGAATGCCCTGTGCATTTCCTTACAATTCTCTGTTGCTCATTAGAATAAACACAAACATAAGCTGATAATATATTTATTTTTAAATGTGTATCTTTCCTGAGTAGAGGCAGATTTCACATCTTCCTCTGTTGTCTTTAGAATTTTCTGGAAATATTTTGGATTGTAATCACACTGTTTTTTCCACATATTGTTAATAGTTTTATTAAATCTTGAAACAATGTGATCAGTAGTCATATTCACGAACTCTTTCTCAAGGATGATTAATGTCATTTACCTGTAATTTTTTTCTGACGATTAATGTCATTGAGAAAGAGATCATGAATATGACTACTGATCACATTGTTTCAAGATTAAGTTGGGGGGCGGAACAAGATGGCCGAATAGGAACAGCTCCAGTCTCCAACTCCCAGCGCGAGCGACACAGAAGACCGGTGATTTCTACATTTTCAACTGAGGTACTGGGTTCATCTCACTAGGGAGTGCCGGACAATTGGTGCTGGTCAGCTGCTGCAGCCCGACCAGCAAGAGCTGAAGGACGGTGAGGCATCCCTCACCTGGGAAGCGCAAGGGGGAAGGGAATCCCTTTTCCTAGCCAGGGGAACTGAGACACACAACACCTGGAAAATCGGGTAACTCCCACCCCAATACTGAGCTTTAAGCAAACGGGCACACCAGGAGATTGTATCCCACACCTGGCTGGGAGGGTCCCACACCCACGGAGCCTCCCTCATTGCTAGCACAGCAGTCTGCGATCTAACCGCAAGGCAGCAGGGAGGCTGGGGAAAGAGCGCCCGCCATTGCTGAGGCTTAAGTAGGTAAACAAAGCCGCTGGGAAGCTCGAACTGGGAGGAGCTCACAGCAGCTCAAGGAAACCTGCCTGTCTCTGTAGACTCCACCTCTGGGGACAGGGCACAACTAAACAGCAGCAAAAGCAGCAGAAACCTCTGCAGATCCAAACGACTCTGTCTGACAGCTTTGAAGAGAGCAGTGGATCTCCCAACATGGAGGTTGAGATCTGAGAAGGGACAGACTGCCTGCTCAAGTGGGTCCCTGACCCCTGAGTAGCCTAACCGGGAGACATCCCCCACTAGGGGCAGTCGGACACCCAACACCTCACAGGGTGGAGTACACCCCTGAGAGGAAGCTTTCAAAGCAAGAATCAGACAGGTACATTCGTTGTTCAGCAATATTCAATCTTCTGCAGCCTCTGCTGCTGATACCCAGGCAAATAGGGTCTGGAGTGGACCTCAAGCAATCTCCAACAGATCTACAGCTGAGGGTCCTGACTGTTAGAAGGAAAACTATCAAACAGGAAGGAAACCCACATCAAAACCCCATCAGTACGTCACCATCATCAAAGACCAGAGGCAGATAAAACCACAGAGATGGGGAAAAAGCAGGGCAGAAAAGCTGGAAATTCAAAAAATAAGAGCACATCTCCCCCGGCAAAGGAGCGCAGCTCATCGCCAGCAACAGATCAAAGCTTGACGGAGAATGACTTTGACAAGATGAGAGAAGAAGGCTTCAGTCCATCAAACTTCTCAGAGCTAAAGGAGGAATTACGTACCCAGTGCAAAGAAACTAAAAATCTTGAAAAAAAAGTGGAAGAATTGATGGCTAGAGTAATTAATGCAGAGAAGGTCATAAACGAAATGAAAGAGATAATACGTGACAAATGCACAAGCTTCAGTAACCGACTCGATCAACTGGAAAAAGAGTATCAGCAATTGAGGATCAAATGAATGAAATGAAGTGAGAAGAGAAACCAAAAGAAAAAAGAAGAAAAAGAAATGAACAAAGCGTGAAAGAAGTGTGGGATTATGTAAAAAGACCAAATCTATGTCTGATGGGGGTGTCTGAAAGTGAGGGGGAAAATGGAACCAAGTTGGAAAATACTCTTCAGGATATCATCCAGGAGAACGTCCCCAACCTAGTGGGGCAGGCCAACATTCAAATCCAGGAAATACAGAGAACACCACAAATATACTCCTCGAGAAGAGCAACGCCAAGACACATAATTGCCAGATTCACCAAAGTTGAAATGAAGGAAAAAACCTTAAGGGCAACCAGAGAGAAAGGTCGGGTTACCCACAAAGGGAAGCCCATCAGACTAACAGCAGATCTCTCGGCAGAAACTCTACAAGACAGAAGAGAGTGGGGGCCAGTATTCAACATTTTTTTTAAAATTTATTTATTATTATTATACTTTAAGTTCTAGGGTACATGTGCATAACGTGCAAGTTTGTTACATATGTATACTTGTGCCATGTTGCTGTGCTGCATCCATCAACTCGTCAGCACCCATCAACTCCTCATTTACATCAGGTATAACTCCCAGTGTAATCCCTCCCCCCTCCCCCCTCCCCATGATAGGCCCCGGTGTGTGATGTTCCCCTTCCCGAGTCCAAGTGATCTCATTGTTCAGTTCCCACCTATGAGTGAGAACATGCAGTGTTTGGTTTTCTGTTCTTGTGATAGTTTGCTAAGAATGATGGTTT
>NC_037682.1:58897870-58922093 GCF_003255815.1 Theropithecus gelada
AAACCATCATTCTTAGCAAACTATCACAAGAACAGAAAACCAAACACCGCATGTTCTCACTCATAGGTGGGAACTGAACAATTAGATCACTTGGACTCGGGAAGGGGAACATCACACACCGGGGCCTCTTATGGGGAGGGTGTAGGGGGAGGGATTGTATTGGGAGTTATATCTGATGTAAATGACGAGTTGATGGGTTGTGACGAGTTGATGGGTGCAGCACACCAACATGACACAAGTATACATATGTAACAAACCTGCACGTTATGCACATGTACCCTAGAACTTAAAGTATAATAATAATAATAAATAAATAAATAAATAAATAAATAAAAGAAAAAAAGCGGGCAGGAAAACAAAAAAAAAAAAAAAGGATTAAGTTACATTCTTATTCAATTTGACATGTTTGTCATAATTGATTTGAAACTTCTCTGCAGAATTTCTTGTCAGTATGTCCAAGACATCCATCTCATGTTTTAAATACTCTGAAAGGATGTTTTCAGAATTCAAATCAGTGTCTGGCTCTGCGACTTTAGGAAGAATTGTGAACACATCACAGACCCTTTTTTCCAATATTGATTGAATTTCTCATGGAAGTCTTCCTCACTCAACTTTTTAGCCTTTACAATTAAAGCTAATTTTTGGCTCCTTTCCAATAATTTGTTTTATAATCTCCCTTTTTCTCATCCAGCCTTTCTTAAATTTTTAAAAAAACTAATAAGTTCAGTGGCTTTTCTTTTGCTGACTGAAAGAAGTTGCTTTTTAAGGATTATTAGCTTATTTTCAAAATTGAACTCATTTTTCAAAATTGAGCTTATATTTCATTCTCTCAGTCTTCATTAAAATGTGTTTCAAGTTCTTGCTTCATGGCTTCATGTTCTTCTGTAACTGGAGCCTCAAATGTGCTTGTTTCAAGTGTGTGAATTTTTCTATTCTGAATCTGGTTGATCAGCTGGTTCTGTAAGCCCAGCACACGATTCTTCAGCTCCCAGGTCCCGTGGTTATACATGGTTTCCAGTTTGCTCATGACCATGACTTCTTGGATGTTCCTGAAACCAAAAATAAAGTTCTCATGTACCAAATCTCTCCACACCTTTCAGGTGTGTGCTAGACTTCATTGTGGGTGTTCTCAATATTGATGGGCTTTTTAGTTGCCAAGGTGAGTTGCAATTTGATAGCCTGATTTTGGCATTTCCTTTTACATAGAATCAGTTGGAGAAATTTCTATCCAACTACAAATATGTCAAATTAAGAACAGGAACAATGAATATCATTCTTATTACTGCTATGCAATCTGGGAATATTTATAACTTCTCTCATCTTTGTCAATATACTTTTAAGGTTCTTGGACTTCAAAAACTGCTGCCTTGCCCAATGGAAATAATATAACTTCAAAAATAATCCTGAAATTCTGAATGCTTGCCTTATTGAGAAATTATTGCATCTATCTTAAATTTACAATGGATATCTCTGTGTTTTTAAATGGTATGGACACTTAAGAATATCAAATCAGAAGTGTATTTTTTACCTTTCTTCTTAAAATGCAAAGAACAAATAAATGACTCTTACTCTCTTAGTGCTTGTGTTTAATAAAGGACTTGAGTTTTAGAAACTTTAGTCAATGGAGGGATGTAGAAAAAGAGATAGCATCAGATGTTGCAAAAAAAAAAAAAGATGCTCACACACAGAAGTCACATGTTACCTTAGTGGGCTTCATTTTTCTCACTGTCAGGGCAGGAGCAGATGGGAATTTTGATAAAATAATCACTGAAACTGAGTGTTTCCTCTTTTTTCTGTAAAGCTCTGAGTTTATCGTGCTTTGGGGCCTAATCACTATTCACCCTATTTAATTAAGAAACTATGAAATGTTAATGCAATATAAAGGGCTATTATCCTCAGAGATGAAAGGCAAATAAGGGAGCTGATGTGCAGGCATCTCTGTCCATTAGAGATAAAAATGAGAGCTTTGGTTTAGATGGGCAGTTGCAGAGGCAACCATGGTTTCTTCTCTATGAGACCACATAGTGTCATGGGAAGAAAGCTAGACTTAGAGTTCTCCATCTGCTCCTTACTACCTATATGATCTTGGGTTTGCCATCTATCTCCTGAGATTATTTTTCTTTTTCCTATCTTGAAAATGGCCATTACTCAAACCATTTCTCATTAAGATGATCAACTGACAATTTTAGTTTTCCATTGCTGCATAACTAATTACCACAAACTTAGAGGTTTGAAATGGCACACATTTATTATTTTGTAGTTTCTGTAAGCCAGAAGTCTGGGCAAAGTACAACTATGTTCTCTACTTTAGGATGTCACCAGATTGTAATCTAGCGTTGACTGAGATCATGGTCTCATCAAGGATTTGACTGGAGCTCTGGTTTGAGTGTTTGTCTATTCTAAATTAATGTTGAAATTTAGTTCCTGTTATGGGGGTGTTAGAAGACGGAGGTTTTGGGAGGTGAGAGGGCCATGAGGGTTCTTCCCTCATAGATAGAATTAACACTGTTATAAAAGGGTGATTTCAGCCCTCTTTTGCCTCTTTGCTCCTCTGCCATATAAGTACATGGTGTTCCCAATGTAATCAAGATCCAGTTCCCATATGAACTGTGAACATATGGTGTTCACAAGAAAGCATAAACAGGCTCCCTTTTAATCAGCAGATTTAGAAACAAAAAACAAATACGAAAGTAAAACCTTAGAGCAGGAAGTTTTGCACTGCTCTAAGGATAAACTCAGTTTTCTGTCTCACATAAAGGGCCAAAGCCTGGGGTGAAGCTGTGTGTCGGCAGCCCCAGCCCCAGAAGAGGAACCTACTCTCCATGCACGTCTCTCTGGAGCAACCTGAAGACAGGAGCTTGGCCTCAGGACAGGTAGGTGAAGAACAGAGGAAACAGAGCAGACAGAGGTACAGCAACAGACCCAGAAACTAAAGTAGAAAAAGAAATTGATGTAAATAAACATAGGAAGCAGTCAGACACAAGGAGATTAAGACATGCTGGGAATACAAATGTGGATTTGGCATTGTCATTAATAGAGCACACTAATGTCCAATATGTGGCATTTAAGGGAAGAGAGTGAGCCAGATGGTAGGAAAAGAAAAAAGAGTGGTTCCAAAAAGCTACAAATCTGGGAGAAGGAGTATATAATTGAAACAGACAAAAAACATTTTGGTAACTTTTATTATCAAATAAAAACAAACAATATTTAGGTAAAGAGGGACTTTATTCAAAAGAATCATTACAACAAGAGGAAGGAGAGTATTGCAATAGGGAGAAGAATCCAACCATAAGAGCTATAAGCATCTCAAATACCAGAGAGAAAAAGATTTCCTTTTATGGTGAAGGATCAACAAAGCTGGAAAGATACCAGTATGGGGATAGGGAAATAACCATGAAATGTTTTACCCAAGGTCAGCTGATTCTTAGAAGAGTCATTAAGGAGGGTTGTATGCTGGATCAGAAGAAGGGTAGATCAAAACTCACGAGTTTGGAAGAGGAAGAGAAATCTAACTGATATTCGGTCAAGTTAATAATCACTTTGTTCCTACTGTCCAGTGAGGATAAACAGTTCAGCTAATCTTTTATAAAGCCGAGAATGAGAATTTAAAAAGTCTGTGTCTGGCCTATCATGAAAAAAAAAGAGACATAAGTCTCATCTAAGTCATATGGGGAAGAGTGGTTTTTTGCAATAATCCCTTTCTCAGAACACCAAAAAGTGGATGGATTTCCTTAACCATAACAGTTTTCCAGGAACAAAGGGCTCAAATAAAAAGGTTTCACATTGTTAATTTGACTCATTTGAATAATAGCAAGTATTGCAAACACAGAAAAGAGAGTTACTAACTGGACCTGGAAAATTAATGAAGCTTCACAAATAAAGAGAAACATGAATTGGGTCAGGAGTATAAAATCCTAGGGAGAGAAAGTAGGGAAGGGTTCATATAGTGAAATATGCAGAGTCAAGAAACACCTTGAGGTCCTTGAGGTGGAGGGAAGATGGCTGATGTGGCACTTAAGGGAAGAGAGTGAGCCAGACAGTAGGAAAAGGGAAAAGAGTGGTTATAAAAAGGAATTACAGAGGTTAATTGCTGCCAGATTATGAGGGGTCTTAAAGGCCAGGGTCACGTAGTTTTGATTGTATCTTAAAACAGTGTAAGATTTCAAAAGTTTGTAAACAAAGAAACAAATGATTTAAATATGATTTTCAGGATGGAATGTAGAGAATAGATCACAAGAGGAGTGAGAAAATAGATTCAAGGGCTACTCTTACAGAATAGGCAAATAGGGCTCACTAATGTCCAATATCTAATGGGTATTCAACAGGAAGCAAAATTATCAGGGAAGAACTAGGAGAACCAAGCTTCCACAACATAAAAGTTTCCTGCTTCACCAGTTCACCATCAAAACTAAGTGGATTTCCTTTATCAAAAATTTTCCTAGAAGAAGATGTGACCAAAAGCCTAGAGCCAGGAATTTAGAATGAGTTTTTAATTGAATAAACCATTCTACATAGTTAATCCAACAAGTCCAAAGAACAACTCCAAATCCAAAGGAATAGTAAGATATAGGGTAGGTGTCAGAGTCTGAGGCAAACCAAAATTTGGTAGAAACTAGAAAAAGCAAGAAGGGCCTAAAGCATTACATAGTTAACAGCAGAGAAAGTATCTCCTCAAAGAGGTACACTCTAACCACACAATCTAAAGTAGTCTTAAGTTACCTTTAATCCCATTACTTCCTTAATTCTTTCTTAGCACTTAAAAAAATCTGAAAATATTATCACTTATTCATACATTTACAAGTTCACGATCCTTCCTCTATTAATATGTGAACTCTGTAAGGGTAGGGATCTAATCTATTCATCAGTCAACCCACAGCACCTAGAACTTTTCTCAACACACTGAAAGCCCTCAACAAATATGTGTGAAGGCTGGGCATGGTGGCTCATGCCTGTAATTCCAGCACTTTGGGAGGCCAAGGTGGGTGGATCACCTGAGATCAGGAGTTTGAGACCAGCCTGGCCAACATGGCAAAACACCGTTTCCACTAAAACTACAAAAATTAGCTAGGTGTGGTGGCGGAACCTATAATCCCAGCTACTCGGGAGGCTGAGGCAGGAAAATCCCTTTAACTCAGGAGGCGGAGGTTGCAGTGAGCCAAGATCAAGATCATGCCACTTCGCTCCAGCCTGGACAAAAGAGTAAAACTCCGTCTCAAAAAAAAAAAAAAGTGTAAAACAAATTCTGGGATTTTTAGCTTATCTTTGATAAATCTCTAATTCATGTTACTTTGTGATCAATTTCACTTAAAGGAATTTTTCATGATGGATACAAGAAAGGAGAGGCCGTCAACAAAGACAAGTCCTTAGAATTAACAGGATGGAAATATTGTAGAGACATCTAACTTGGTAATTTGAATGTGAGCATCAGGCTTATAGAGAACTTTTAAAGAAAAAGATGTAGGTAGAAGTGAGACTAAACGACGAGAAGTAGATGGAATGAATTCATCAATTCATTTCATCAACAAACATTTATTGAGCCAGATATGCTGAATTGAAATACTTTTTTGAGAGATCTAGAAACAATGAAAATATAAAGAAAGTAAAAATTTATAGAACAGGCAGGAACCAGTTTGCATTTAAGTAGTATGGGAAGCCTTGAGCATGTTTTCTTGTCCAGAGTGAAGCAACCAAGAAAGTAAGATGCTCAAAATACCTTAGACTCAAGAGACAGAAAGCAAGACCCTAGGGGAGGTAAGTAGGAGCAGGATTTCGAGGACAGAGTTAGTTGGTATTGCACAGAGATTAAGGACACTTCTTCCTTGGAGATCAGAGAAAACAAAAACACAAGGATGGCTACTACAGTCTTAAATTTGAAGGTGAAACGTTTGAATGTGAGAAAGGCCTGACCAGATGGCTTCTCTAGAATTAGGAAGTGAGGCCATCAAAGGGGACAGAACCCTTAACATGCTCTGTTTGATATAAATCTTTTTGTCACCCTTAGCTTCTTCTCTAGGCTGCAGGTTTTAGGCTCAAAGACTCTCCCATGCATTTTCTTATTTCTCTCTCCAACCCTATTGTCTAGCAAAGTGCCTGGCACTAAGGAAGAGATAGATAATATGATTCAATATGAAACCATGAAGAGGTGATGGCTGATTGTGAGGACTGAAAGAAAGAGAGGTGTCTTTGGAGTCTGAAACGCTGGGAAGATGGGAGTATTATAAATTATTTTTGCCAGTTTTCTTTCTTTATGTGGAAGTGTACAGTGCTATTCTTTTGTATTTGACTTCTTTCTCACAACTTAATATTGTGAGATTAACCCATATTGTTGTGCAGAGCTGTGGTATTTGTTTTCATTGTTGTATAACATTCTATTGTATGAATATGCCAAACTTTATTTACCCACCTGGATGTGGATGGATATTTGGTTTATTTCCAGTTGTGACTTTTGTGAAAAGTGCTGCCATGAACATTCTCATAGATGTGTCTTGGTGCAAATGTGCACATATTGGCATTTATCTAGAGATAGAAATCTTGGATTATTTCTGCCACTTTATATGCTATGATTTCTTGATTGGATTCTTTTCCCTACCTTTGTTGTACTTATTAAAACCAATTCCATTTCATTGTAATCGCCTAAGGGAATCACCTTGCCACTACCTAGACAGAGCTGATTCATCAAGACAGGGGAATTGAAATAGAGAAAGAGTAATTCACACAGAGCCAGCTGTGTGGGAGACCGGAGTTTTATTATTACTCGAATCAGTCTCCCCAAGCATTCGGGGAGCAGGGTTTTTAAGGACAACTTGGCGCGTTGGGGGAGGCCAGTGAGCCAAGAGTGCTGACTGGTCAGGGACAAAATCATAGGGAGTTGAAGCTGTCTTCTTGCACTGAGTTGGTTCCTGGGTGGGGGTCCACAAGATCAGATGAGCCAGTTTATCAATCTGGGTGGTGCCAGCTGATCCATCAAGTACAGGATCTACAAAATCTCTCAAGCAATGATCTTAGGAGCAGTTTAGAGAGGCTCAGAATCTTTTTTTTTTTTTTTTTTTTTTTTTGAGATGGAGTCTGACTCTGTCGCCCAGGCTGGAGTACAGTGGCCGGATCTCAGCTCACTGCAAGCTCCGCCTCCCGGGTTTATGCCATTCTCCTGCCTCAGCCTCCGGAGTAGCTGGGACTACAGGCGCCCGCCACCTCGCCCGGCTAGTCTTTTTGTATTTTTTAGTAGAGACGGGGTTTCACCGTGTTCGCCAGGATGGTCTCGATCTCCTGACCTCGTGATCCGCCCATCTCGGCCTCCCAAAGTGCTGGGATTACAGGCTTGAGCCACCACGCCCCGCCCGAGGCTCAGAATCTTGTAGCCTCCAGCTGCATGACTCCTAAACCATAATTTCTAATCCTGTGGCTAATGTTAGTCCTACAATGGCAATTTAGTCCCCAGGCAAGAAGGAAGTCTGCCCTGGGAAAGGGCTGCCACGGTCTCTGTTTAAACTACAAACTAAGTTTCTCCCAAAGCTAGTTCAGCCCACACCCAGGAATGAACAAGGACAACTTGGAGGTTAGAAGCAAGATGGAGTTAGTTAAGTTAGATCTCTTTCACTGTCTCAGTCACAATTTTGCAAAGACGGCTTCATCATTATTCCATTAGTTGGGATATAATCACTCTTTTGTGTGAGTGTCATGACTGCACTCCATCATTATCTGAGACATTCAAAAATAATTTTCTATTAATTTTGCATAAATTCACTGTCACCACGACCACCACATACACTCTGTCCTCATCCACAAAACATTATCTTTCCTATATTGAACCAGCTAGAATTTTAATTAGAAACTGTTCCTAATTTTTACATTATACAACCACAAGTATTTTGCTAATAGTTTTACTTGTTCCTTTACTATTTTGATTGGTATATAATGTTAGGTTCTGGTCATATTATTTAGAATATGATATTACAAATTTATATTATAATCATATCCTAAAATATCATATTATAAAAGAATACTTCCCAGAACTGCAATATGACCTGATTCTTTGCATTGAAAGTGTACATCAAATGTTGAAAAGAATAATTATAATGATAAAATTATAATTTCATTATTTAAAAATTTTGTTTTTATAGCTTAGTAATAATTTATAATAATTTATAATTCTATCATTTTATTATATATTATTATAATTGTAATTATATTATTCCTTGTGTTCAACATTTGATATGTACTTTCAATAATTTTACAATATTTCAAGCATTATAATAATTATAAATTATTTTATTATTTATTAGTACTTTGATTTACTCTGTTCAACAGTTAATGTATACTTTCAATATCATCAGATCATACTGCAGCTCTGGGAAGTGTTCCTCTATTGTTTCTTTGATCATTTTTCTCCTCTATTCTTTCTAATCTCTCCTTCTCAAAATTATGTTAGAGTCAGTTAGCATTGGCAGCACTTCTGGACCTATGTTCCATGTCTCTTTAGAGCTCACCCTGTTTCCATTTCTTTATCCTTTGAGGTTAAATTCTGAAACAACCCTCAGTTGAACATTCTAGCATAGCAGTACAGTCTTCAGGTGTGTTCATGCAAACATTCAGTCAGAAAGAATACTTTAGTTGGAAACCAGGATGCAAAAACTCTCAAATGAGTTGTTTCTATATCCAGGCTATCCAAAATGGCAAAATTAATTTTTTACACTCCCACATTTTCTCCACTGAAAATGTCTCTAGGATAGTGTTTCTCTCTCTCTCTTTTTTTTTTTTTTTTTTTTTTTTTTTGGAGACAGAGTCTCACTCTGTTGCCCAGGCTAGAGTGCCATGGTGTGATCTCTGCTCACTGCAACCTCCGCCTCCTGGGTTCAAGTGATTCTCCTGCCTCAGCCTCCCAAGTTGCTGGGATTACAGGTGCCCACCACCACACCCAGCTAATTTTTGTATTTTTAGTAGAGACGGGGTTTCACCATGTTGGCCAGGCTGGTCTCGAACTCTGGACCTCAGGTGATCCACCCGCCTCAGTCTCTCAAAGTGCTGGGATTACAGACATGAGCCACCATGCCCAGCCAGGATAGTGTTTTTTCAAAATGGGATTGAATACTTAACATTTGGAAGCATGTATTAAATGAACTTTGGAGTGTTTTAGAAAATGATAGTTTCTGAACAATAACTAGGCTTCACATGTCAAAACTTCTGTGACTGGGACTGGGAATTTTTTTAATGTCCCCAGCTGATTTTGTTTAAATAAAGATTTGAGAACTGATTTGAAATATTAACTCATACTTCTTACTCTAAATTAGCTTAAAACCAAGCCTGTTTGATGCACCAATATGTCAGGTAAATCAGGCATAGAAGTCAAGACATTAAAAGCCTTCACACCTCCACTAGTTTGCTGCAGCATTTTCCTTTCCTTGAATGAATTCCTGCCTTCTCTGAATCTATATCCACAATAGACCAAAGCTGTATTATTGGATAGGAGGAAAAATTATTGTCCAAATTGTTGTCTAAATTTTTCCAGCATCCAAAAGTATGGATAAATAATCTACCTCTGGCACACAAGTCCTTCTTTGTGGGTAACAGTAGAGCTGACAACAACTAAGGTAGATTTTCCTCCTCCTCTTCCATCTTCCCATCACTCACATACCTACTTCTTTCTCATTTGCATGACCCTAGCACCTGTTCTGAGGCATACAAGGCTACAAAGAAGGACTTGTTACCTTTGGAGACTATTAGAACAAGTTCCTAATACAAAAGACTCAGATATGCACACCATTTTATAGGTGTATATTTTAGACAGTAAGTCCGTGAAATGAGAAAACATGATCTTGAAAAATATGTAATTCTGTTACTTGTTATTACATCCTTCCTGGAACCGAAAAAGTTGACTTTTCATGTAACTGCAAAGGATTTCCTCCCAGATACTCTGGACAAAGGAACGGATTCCTTCTTCATTCCCTAACTATAAAGATAATTACCTTCTGAAAAAAAAAAAAATACCAAAGTGTGTTCTGAAACTACCTACACCTAGTCAATGCTTTTGCATTAATCCTCAGTAAAGATCAATTTAGTAAGCTTCATAACTACCAGGGACTCAGTCTTTGGTGAGAACTAAATATATGAATTAATTTCCACATTGCTCTAGAGAAAGATATCTTTTTCTGGAGTTTTACTTGTTCCTTAACTAATTTGGTTGAAGGATATCTTTCTCTAGAGCAATGTGGAAATTAATTCATATATTTAGATATTAATTCATATATTAATTCATATATTTAGATATATTTAGTTCAAAGGTGAAATCTTTTTCTGTTTTGCCTGATGATCAAAAGTGATATCCTGGCTGCGCACGGTGGCTCATGCCTGTAATCTCAGTCCTTTGGGAGGCCAAGGTGGGTGGGTCACCTGAGGTCAGGAGTTCAAGACCAGCCTGGCCAACATGGTGAAACCCCATCTCTACTAAAAATACAAAAAATTAGCTGAGCATGGTTGTGTGTACCTGTAGTTCCAGCTACTTGAGAGGCTGAGGCAGGAGAATCGCTTGAACCCGGGAGACGGAGGTTGCAGTGAGCCAAGATCATGCCATTGCACTCCAGCCTTGGTGACAAGAGTGAAACTCCATCTCAAAAACAAAACGAAACAAAAAAAGTCGTGTCCTTTAGGATACAAACTGATGTTCCCAAGTTACTAATGGATCATATCAAATGTCTGCCAGCTCCCATCAGGGAAAGTCATCTTGAAAACTCCCTTCTGACCCATTTCACTCTTACACATTGCCTCGCAGAGCTTACTCATGCAGAGTGCAGAGTGAGGAGAGTCTGATGGTGTAGTGGGACCTACATTGACTCCCCACCTCCTAGAGCCACACAATGTTTGTCCAAATATGCACCAGATTGTCCAGTAGAGACAATTATCATTGAAACTTCTTCCCGCCTCCCTACATGTCCTGGTCTATCCTCTTGAAATGACAACTCTGAGAATTCTAGCTTAATAGAAACCTTAGAAGGAAAAAGCAACTACAGTTTGTATCCCATTTTTTGGTTCCCTCCTAACCTATTTGGTGGCCAATGGCTATAGGATTTCAAAGGCTAGAGAGTCCCTAGGTCACAACCTCCATCTCCTTGAGGAAAGAATGCCCCTTCTTGGTGAAAAGAACAAAACAAAACAAAATCCATGTTTCTGCTAAAAACATTAGCAGAAAAGAGACACAGCATCTCCTGTTACCTTCAGTCTACACCAAAATAATGATAGTCAGTCTCCACATTAAAGCAATTCCCACGCCCGATATTTCTTATTAACTCATAGTAGAAATACCAGAAGATGGGAAGATTCTTCTGAAAGTTACCCAACAGAATCAGATTCCCTGGCTGCAGCTGTGGTATGTAGCTTCCAGTTACAGTACAAAGGAAAAAGGCTTGGCCTTAATTCAGACCATGTGTCTTGATCATTACTTTCTTTTTCAATGTCACCTTTCGTATCTTCATCGTAACTTGACAGAGTAATACAAAAGATTGTATTCATGCTCCATCTAACCCAAAGCTCTCATTTTCCTTGTCCATTATGGGCAAAGCCACCTGAACAACAGCTCTTGTTTGCCTTTCACCTCTGAGGATAATAGCCCTTTATGTTGAATTATCATTTCATAGTTTCTCAATTAAATGAAGTGAATAGTAGTCATGCCCAGAAACAGAGTAAACTCAAAACTTTGTGGGAAAAAGAAGAGACATTCAATTTCAGTAACTTTTTCACCAAAATCCCCATCTGCTCCTTCCCTGACAGTGAGAAAAATAAAACCCACTAAGGCAACATGTGATAAGCATATTTTTGCAGTATCTGAGGCTATTTCTTCTTCTTTGTCTCTCCATTAACTTAAATTCTTAAAACTCTCAGGTGCTTTATTAAACACAAAAGCTAACAAAGTCCTTCATTTGTTCTTTTCATTTTAAGAAGAAATGTCATAATATACTTCTGATCTGATATTCTAATAGTACCCATACCATTTAAGAACAGAGTGATATCCATTCTAAATTTAATATAGATGTAATAAATGCTCAAGTAAGACAAGCACTCAGAATTTCAGGCTTATTTTTGAAGTTGTGTTATTTCCATTGGGCATGGCAACAATTTCTGAAGTCCAAGATAGTTTTTTGTTTGTTTGTTTGTTTGTTTGTTTTGAGACAGAGTCTCTCTCTGTAGCCCTGGCTGAAGTACAGTGGTGCAATCTCAGCTCACTGCAGCCTGCGCCTCCCGAGTTCAAGCAATTCTCCTGCCTCAGCCTCCCTAGTAGCTGGGATTACAGGCATGTGCCACCACACCCAGCTGATTTTTGTATTTTTAGTAGAGACAGGCTTTCACAATATTGGCCAGGTTGGTCTTGAACCCCTGACCTCAAGTGATCCACCCACCTCTGCCTCCCAAAGTACTGGGATTACAGGCATGAGCCACCAAGCCCAGCCAAGTCCAAGAGACTTTTAAGACTCCTTTGTTCAAATAAGTCTTCCAAGGAGATATGTATATTAAGAGAGACAAAAAGAAGTTAGCAGTTATAGACACATTCAGAGATTGCATAGTAGTAATAAGAATAATATTCATTGTTACTGCTCTTAATTTGACATATTTCTACTTCGACAGAAGTTTCTCTGTAAATACAAGGAAGTAAGGAAATCTTCTCCCTATATCTTCCTAAGATTCCATTCTGCTAGAGGTTTTTCATTGAGAAGACTCAACTTTTTGAGACACAACTCTGGTATTGTGTTATGAAAAAAAGAGCAGGCCTAGTTTACTAAGAGAAAAAGTAGAGAAAGAATTGAACAGAATTTTTCCTTAATGATAATGGAACATGTATTCATGTGATATTTTCTCTATATTTCCTATATAGCTCAGAAAGGAGTCCAGTTTTTAGCAGAACACAACAGGGTCCCTACAAAGAAAGCTTTTTCTGCAGCTGAGGATACACTAACTTTAGGAAAGATCAGAGAAATGCCTGACAGGAAGAGATTGGCAATCCTAGGTGTCACTGACTCTCCATCTGACTTCGCCTCTCTGCCCCACAGTTCCAAATGTCATTTTGTCCAAGCTGGAGATGGCTTCCTGGATCATTGGGCTCTTGTTTTCCTCCAGGAAAAGATTTATGTAGACAACTTCCTTTAGTTTATTCAGAATAAAGCTGGAATTTTCCCAAATCAACTAGAAAACAGGCAGTAAAGGAAAGAAACATGGAAGCCTAAAAATAGGAAAGTTTTCAGAACATCCATTATTAGGTCAGTTCTTAAAAGTGCTCAGTCATCACGAGTACTGTGTTCCATCTTCAGGACTCAAAACTGAAGAAGACATAATCTCTGTTTCTGGGGATTACAGTCAGTGAGCCAAGGGGAAACAGAGAAGACTATGAAGGATTACAATCAAGAGTGTGTGGTAAATGTTTTAACAACCAGCTCTTCAGAAAATAAAATTCCTGTTTTGTAGCATTTGCCTGTTTCTATTACATAAATATCCTTTCTATGTCTGCTTTCAAATGACCAACTCCAGTTTAAAATTGTGAGACATGCAAAGTAACACATCATTATATAATATACCCTCTCCCTCTTCTTTACACACACACACATATATGCAATGAAAAAAACATAGACTTGGATTCAGCAACATAGATTATAGTAAAATAATCAGAAAGTGATGGGTTTTGAGTTTTACTGCCCTTGTTTTTATATACTTTATTTAATTATAAATCTATATAATTTTTATTGAAGTGAAATTAACATAACATAAAATTAATCACTTTAAATTGTACAGTTCAGTGGAATTTAGAACATTCACAAGGTTGTGAAACAACCACCTTGATCATATTCCAAAATATTTTTATCACCTCAAAAGAAAACCTCATACTCACTAAGCAGTCACTCCCCAGTTCCACCTCACCTAGCCCTTGCCAACAACCAATCTTCCATTAGTCTCTATGGATTTATCTCTTTTGAGTATTTCATATACAGGGAGTCACATAATATTTGAACTTTTTGATCTGGCTTAAGCATAAGGTTTTCAAGTTTCATCTACTTAGCATTTCAAAGTTTATCACTTAGCATAAGGTTTTCAAGGTTTATCTACATTGTAGCAAATATCAATACTCCCTTCATTTTATGGTTGAATAGTATTCCATTGTCTGGATATACTACATTTTGTTTATCCATCATCATATGATAGACATTTGGGTTACTTCCAACCTTTTTTTTGGCTACTGTAAAAAAGACTACTGTGAACATTCATGTAGAAGCATTTGTTTGAATACCTATTTTCAATTAATTAGAGTATATAGTAGAATTGTTGGGCCACATGGTAACTAAAATTAAACTTTTTAAGGAACCAAAAGACTGTTTCCTATTACAGCAGCATCATTTAGCATTCCTACCAACAACATATGGAAGATTCACTTTCTGGACATCATGTCATCACTTGTTATTTTTCTTCATTATTATTATGATACTTATCCTAATAGGTGTGGAGTGGCATTTTAGTGTAATACAGATGTCCTTTTCCCATAACTAATAATATTAAGCATCTCTTGATGTGCTTACATTTTCCTTGAGGAACTTTCTATTCAAGTACCATGCCATTTTTATACTTGGGTTGCTTGCCTTTTTGTTGTTGAGTTATAAGGGTTCTTTATATTTTCTGGATATTAAATTTATCAGATATACAACTTGCAAATATTTTCTCCCATTCTTTGGATTGACTTTATATTTTCTTTTTCTCTTTTTTTACTGATTCATAAGAATTGTACATTTTGGGGTATACATGATAGTTTGATACATACATACAATGTGTATTGATCAAATTAGGAAAATTGAGATATCTATCACCATTAGCATTTATCTTTTATGTTGTGAACATTCCAATTCTTCTCTCTTAGCTATTTTAAAATATATAATACATTATTGTTAACTATTGTCACTCTACTGTACTACCAACATGAGATCTTATTCCCTCTTTCTAACTGTATTTTTTGTATCCATTAACCAATCCCTCATCATTCCCCTTACCACCTGTCCAATTCTTAAATCTAAGACCTAAAACTATGAAACTCCTAGAATAAAACACTGGGGAAACTCTTTAAGACATTTTTTATATTTGTATGCTTTTAGCCTCAATTTCATTTATTCTTGCTCTGATCTTTATTTCTTTCCTTCTACTATTTTTAGCTTTGGTTTATTCTTGCTTTTCTAGTTTCCTGAGGTGCATCATTAGGTTGTTTATTTGAAATCTTTCCATTTTTTTTTTTTATGTAGGCATTTACTGCTATAAACTTCCCTCTTAGTACTTCTTTTGCTGTAGCCCATTGATTTTAGTATGTTGTCTTTTCACTTTCCTTTATTTCAAGAAATTATTTAAATTCCTTCTTAATTTCTTCATTAGCCAATAGTTAGTCAGGAACACATAACTTCCATGTGTTTGTATAGTTTCCAAGGTGCCTCTTACTGATTTCCAGTTTTATTCACTGTGGTCAGAAAATACACTTAGTATGATCTTGATTTCTTTGAATTTGTTGAGATTGGTTTTGTGTCATTGCTTATGGTCTGTCCTAGAAAATATTCCACGTGCCAATGAGAGGAATATGTATTCTGTGGAAGTTTGGTGAAATGTTCTATAGATGTCATTTAGGTCTAATGTGTAGGTTAACTCTACTTTTTCTTTGTTGATTTTCTGTCTGGATGATCTGTCCATTACTGAGAGTACGGTGTTGAAGACCCCCACTATTATTATACTGCAGTCTATCTCTCTCTTTAGATCTATTAATGTTTGCTTTATATACTAAGGAGCTTCAGTGTTAGGTACATATAGGTTTATAATTGTATCTCTGATATAGTGTAAATGTTTGTCCCCTCCATATCTCATCTTGAAATGTGATCTCAAGTATTGGAGGTGGGCATAGTGAGGAATGTTTAGTTCATGGGAGAAGATCCTTTATGAATGTTTTGGTGTCCTCCTCAGTGTAATGAGTGAGTTCTCACTCTAGTAGTTTATGCAAGAGCTGGTTGTTTAAAAGAGCCTGGCATCTCACTCCTGCTCTCCCTCTCATTATGTGACATGCCTGCTCCCCCTTCAGATTCTACCATGATGGAAGCTTCCTGAGGCCTCACCAGAAGCAGATGGTGGCGATATGCTTCTTGTACAGTCTGCAAAACCATGAGCCCAAATAAACTTGTCTTCTTTATAAATTACTCAGCCTCAGGTATTTCTGTATACCAATGCAAAAAGGATTAATACAATTTTCTTGTTGAATTGACCATTTTATCATCATATAGTGACTTTCTTTGTCTTTTGTTATAGTCTTTCATTTGAAGTCTATTTTAGCTGATGTAAGTATAGCTACTCTTGACCTTTTCCTGTTTCCAGTTGTATGGAATATATTTTTCCCCTCCTTTACTATCAGTCTATGTGTGACTTTATAAGTGAAGTGAGTATATTGAAGCCAGCATATGGTTGGGTCTTGTTTATTTATAAATTCACCCAATCAATACCTATTAACTGGAGAACTGGGATTATTTACATTCAGTGTTAATTTTGATAAATAATTTTGATAAATTACTACTGCCATTGTGTTGCTTGTTTTCGTTTGTTTTGAGAGTCCTCTCTTTCTTTTTTACTTTCTTACTGTCTTCTTTTGTTGTTAGTAATTTTCTCTGGTGGTATGTTTTAATTTGTTGTTTTTTATTTTTAGTGAACTTATTATAGCCTGTTGTGCTGTGGTTAACATCAGGCTTACAGAAAATTTCTTTTTTTTTTTTTTTGAGACGGAGTCTCGCTCTGTCGCCCGGGCTGGAGTGCAGTGGCCGGATCTCAGCTCACTGCAAGCTCCGCCTCCCGGGTTTACACCATTCTCCTGCCTCAGCCTCCCAAGTAACTGGGACTACAGGCGCCCGCCATCTCGCCCGGCTAGTTTTTTGTATTTTTTAGTAGAGACGGGGTTTCACCGTGTTCGCCAGGATGGTCTCGATCTTCTGACCTCGTGATCCACCCGTCTCGGCCTCCCAAAGTGCTGGGATTGCAGGCTTGAGCCACCGCGCCCGGCCGAAAATTTCTTATAGATATAAAAAATTATTTTTAAAAGATGACAACTTAGACTACATATAAAAGAATATAAACAGGCCGGGTGCCGTGGCTCGCGCCTGTAATCCCAGCACTTTAGGAGGCCGAGGCAGGCGGATCACAAGGTCAGGAGTTGGAGACCATGGTGAAGCCCTGTCTCTATTAAAAATACAAAAAAAAAAATTAGCCAGGAGCGGTGGCGGGCGCCTGTGGTCCCAACTACTCAGGAGGCTGAGGCAGGAGAATGGCGTGAACCCGGAAGGCGGAGCTTGCAGTGAGTCGAGATTGAGCCACTGCACTCCAGCCTGGGCAACAGAGCGAGATTCTGTCTCAAAAAAACAGAATATAAACAAATCAAAAAATCCAACGAATTCTACATTTTAACTCCATGTCCCCATATTTTGACTTTTGCTTATCTCAATTTACATATTTTAATATCATCTATCTTTTACTAGGTTGCTATACCTGTATTTTTCCTCTGGTCTTTGATTCAGGATCTATAATTTTTGATAGATTTGGGCTTTTGTGCTTCATACTAGCATGTTAAGTGAATTGCACATTACAATTATAGTAATAGAGTATTCTTGGTTTATCCATTTACTTAATTTTCCCAGTGAATTTTATATCTTGAAAAGTTTATCTTTCCACATTAGTGTTTTTTCTTTCAGATTGAATAACTCCCTTAAGTATTACTTGCAAGAGAGGTCTGGTGGTGGTGAATTCTCCCAGATTTTGTTTGTCTAGGAAAGACTTCCTCTCTCCTTCATATTTAAAGGGTATTTTTGCTGGATTTAGAATTCCTGGGTAGCAGTTTTCTGTCTTTGAGCATTTGAAAATGTCACTCCATGCCCTCCTGACCTATACAGTATCCAGCAAGAACTCTGTTGCCAGATGAACTGGACCTTCTTCATATGTTATTTGCTTTTGCTTTTTTTTTCTGCTTTTACAATCCTTTCTTTGTCTTTGACTTCTTCAAAGTCATATATCTTCAGGTAGTCTTATTTGGATTGAACGTTTGATGTTCTCAGACCTTCCTGTACCAGAATATTTATATCTTTCTCAAGTTTCAGAAAGTTTTCTCTCTGTATATATATTTATACATATATATATATATATATTTTGAGGTAGGGTCTCACTCTGTCACCCAGGCTGCAGTACAATGGCATGATCATGCTCACTGCAACTTCCATCTCCCAGGCTCAAGAGATCCTCCCATCTCAGCTTCCCAAGTAACTGAGACCACAGGCACATACCACCACGCCCAGCTAATTCTTGAATCTTTCTGTAGAGACAGGGCCTTGCCGTGCTGCCCAGGCTGGCTTCAAACTCCTGGGCTCAAGCAATCTACGCACCTCGGCCTCCCAAATTGCTGGGATTACCAGGTGTGAGCCACCATGCCCATCCTGTTTCTGTTTTTTGGGTTTTTTAAATAAGCCTTCTACCGCTTACTCTCTTACCCTTGCTCAGCTCCCTCTTGAACAGCAACAATTTTTACATTTGGTCTCTTAAGGTAATTTTCTATATCTTGTGCCTAGGTGGTCTTTGTTCCTTTCATTATTTTTCCTCATCAGACTATCTACTTTCAAATAGCCAGTCTTTGAGCTCACTGATTCCTTCAACTGCTTAGTTCATTCTGGTGCTGAGAGCCTCTAAAGGGTTCTTTGCTGTAGCAAACGTATGTCTCAGTTCCAATATTTTTGTTTGGTTTTTTAAATTATTGTTTCAATCACTTTGTTACATTTTCTGACATGCTTCTGAACTGCTTTACCTTAGAGATAATTGAGTTTCTTTTGGGCAGAGAGTTCACAGATCACTATCTCATTAGATTCAATCATTGGATTTTTGCTTAGTCTTTCTGAGGAGGTAATGGCTCCCTGATTGTTGTTTCTTGTGGGCTTGTATCAATGTCTTTGCATTGAAGGAGAAGTTATTTATTCCAGTTTTCTCTCTTTGGCTTGTTCTGGTTTTTATTTAATATATTTATTTAGTAAATATTTACCACTAGATTGCTGCCTCCTTTTTAAGTCTAAGTGGTGCCTTAAGCCTAAGTTCACCTTGGCTCTGGTAAATGTTATAGCACTGCCTGTCCTGAATGGGGGAGGTCTCAAAAGGATTATCCCAGCAATGTGGGAAGGCTGGCCAATGGTTCATGCCCAGGGGACCTATGGAACATACCTCCTACAATGTTCTGCTGCTAAACAGCCACTCTGATTTGGCTTCTCCTTTGGCCAAGTTACAGAGCAGAATTGCCTAGGATGTGGATGATATTCTCACTTCCTCCCCTTGTCTTTGCTTGTACTCAGGGATATTTATCCCTTTAGGTAGTCATGGTGCTTCCTGTGGGTTAAGGCAAAGACAGGTCAACTTGCAGGGAACTCAAGAAAATGGGAAAGCTAACTGACCACCTCAATTTCACCTTTTCCAGTGTAGAAACTTTGAGTTGGGGGTCGGGAGAGATTTTCTATGTTCTTAGTACCAAAGAGAATAATGTGTAGGGTCATTACAGATGTGGAAATTTGATTCTCATACCATCTGCTTAGAGTTTTTCCACTTCTGTGTGATCCTGGGAACTGCCTCATCCTCATATTTGAGCTCTGGGTTATTGATGGTAAAATTTTCCATGCTATGTATTTACTTTTGGTTTTCTGAGTGGGAAGAGGAAAACCAGCTTGCCCCTATGCCATAATTTTGCACCTGTAAGTCTTTAATTTTTGTTTTAAATGTCCCTTTTCCATGATCATTCTTTAAGAATATTTCACTGTATATAAAATTTTTGTCTGACATTTTCTTTCAGTGAAATAAATATTCAATTCTACTCTCTTTTGGCTTCCACTATAGCTGTTGAGAAATCAGCTCTCTGTTAGGTTTTTAAAGGTAAACTCTTTTTCTAGTTGTATTTGTACTTTCTACATGTATTTGTTGTTTTGTTGTTGTTCTTGTTATTTTCTGCAGTTTTATTCTGATACATCTGAGTGTAAAGTTATTTTACTTTAATTTTTTGCTTAGTGTTTGCAAAGGTCTTAAACTTTGTCTTTAATTTATAATGGAAATTTTTCATTCATTATTGCTTCAGATTATTTACCTCTTCTGTCAGATATTTTTTACCAGGTAAATTACTTAAGCCTTTAAAAAATTGTCTTATGCGTGTCTCTACTTATTTCAGATGTCTTTCATTGGAAAGAATGGCTTGAGCTGCTGAGTTTACTATTAATTAAAGTGCAGATTTAAATTGTAGAGACACTGAGGAAGAAGAAATGCACAAGACAAAAATTACTGCAAGATGGTGTTTTACTCTATTTTGTGTTGCTATAGCAGAATACTTGAGACATGGTAACTAATAATAAACAAATTTATGGCTCAAAGTTCTGGAGGCTGGGAATTCCAAGGTCAAGGTGTCAGCATCTTGCAAGGACCTTCTTGCTCTGTCATCACATGGCAGAAGCACAAGAGGAAAAACGGGACAAAATTCAACCTTTCATGACAGCATTAACCCCACCTGTGATGGCATAGCCCTCATGGCCTAATCACCTCTCAATGCTAACCACCTCTCCTGCCTCTTAATACTATTACAATGGCAATTAAATTTCAACATAAGCTTTGGAGACAGCAAACATTCAAACCATGGAAGGTGGAATGGCTATTATAGCCATCCAATATACATGGTGAAGACAAAATCTAAGGGAGAGTTGATAGGGTGTCAAAAAGAAGTGAAATTAAATAGAGGTTTAAGAGGACAAATGGAAAAGATATTATGTACTAAATTCATGTTATGAAGAAGAAGGATGAACAAGATGCCCATTGGCATGCCATTCAGTAGGACAAGAATTACAGGATGAAGGGAAATTGAATAAAGTATGAAATTGAAACATGTAAAATCTCATCTCATCTGCTGGTCAAGGATATATACTGAAGGTAGTAAGGGGAAAAACATAACATTAATTAAACATTAAATACAAGAGAGCATTTGGGTCTACAGACACAGATGAAGGTGGCATCAACAGAGAGACAGCTACTAATGTAACAGAAGGATGATATTAACTAGGGAAAATTAAGAGTAAGAAGGGAGTGACAAGCATAAACCAGGTTAGTAGCACATTTAAAAGGGCAGGAAAGCAAATAAATATTATGAAATGCCCTAGGAAGAAGTGACACAGAGACAGGAAGGAAACCAGGCAACACAGATTTCACAGAAACTAGTAAAGAAAAGATGATCTGTTGGTACCGTCATTCTTAAAAAAAGAAAAAAAACAGCAAGCTACCAAACTCAAGCATATTTTCAAACTCCATCTCTCATCTTAATGTTTTGCGTGCAATTGATTCTATGTAAAAGGAAGTGTCAAAATAAGTCTAGTAAGTTGCAAACCACAAAGGCAATCCATATTGAGAATACCTAATGATGGCTTGCACACAAAAAAGGGTATTAAAAAAATTTTGTTAAAACAATTAAATGAGGAATGAGAAAGCCTTGTAGATGTGCATACTAGTATACTTACACTTTTGGCCATGTGGCTGACACTTCCTAAGGTCAGAACAGTCAGCTAACTGAGTGTCTGTTTTGTATGCAGCCATGGCCACAGGAGAACACACCCCTGATGAACCTCTGCTCAGAGGCAAAAGGAGCAAGATCTCTAAAAGATGCTGAGAGAAGTGGGCCTGGATGTTGAGTATTGGTTACCCAAGTTGCAGGAACACCTGGATGTGACCTGTGTCCAGACCTTACAACACCTAGAAAAAAACAACCTCCAGAAGCTGAAATCCCACACACAACATCCATGGGAGAAAAGAGCCTTGGAGAAGCTGTTTACCCTGTCACACCCAAAAAGTCTTTCAGCATTACAGGAGTCTCAGGTGGAGAGGGCAAAGAGAAAGCAGAAGCAGGCAGAATAGGCACTGCAGGAGCTGAGGGACTTGCTGACAGAAGGGAAGCAGACACAGGAAGAGGCAGTGAGGACAAGAGAAGCAGAGCTGAGACAAGCGATGGACATCCCTGAAGAGTACTGGCCTGAAGAGCCTCTAAGGGAAGTCATGGAAAGCCTGCAGAGACAACTCAACCTCATGGAGTGGACACTGTGCCACAGGCAAAATCTCCCAGATAGAGATGTGGTGAGATGGGCATCTGGAGGGCTGACCCTCCAGGGAATTTACAAAGCCAACCACCAAAGGGGCCTGACAAAGAAGAGAGAGGAGTTGCTCAGTGTCCCCAAAGAGTTCTTACTTTCGGATCCTCAGCAAGGAACACAAATGAAAACAAAAGAATTCACATCTCCTCAGGCTGAATTCATGTTTACCCAGACGGTAGAGAAGCTGGGCTTTAGTTTAACTACTTCAGCCAAGGACAGAAGTTGGGGGTTTAGTCTAGAAGCTGGTTTGGATCACAGCAAACATTCAGAATCCAAGGAAACCCAACAATCAAGTTCTAAGCATTCTTATTTCTGCTCAACCAAGTTCAGCTACATCCCCCTGGCCTCCTGCCACTTTCCCACTGATCAGCTGCAGTTATCCAAGCCTGCTCTCCAGGAATTGAAATGTATTGAAGACCTTCTGAGTCAGACAGCAAACCCAGACAGATTCTCCTTGCTGAGGCACAGGATTGTAAACTTCTTCCACAGGTTTGGCTCTCATGTTAACCAAGGCCCTCTGCACCTGGGAGGAATCTACTGGTGGAAGGCCATTTCAGAGGGTTATTGCAGGGAGCAGTTGGCAGAAGTGACGCAGTAGTCTGCAGAGGCCCTGGACATTTTCATAAGGGACAGCTACAGTGGCTTTGGAGTGAAAGTTGCTGCAGATGTGAATGTTTCAGACTCTCATTCGAAAACAGCCACTCAGACCAAAACTTCCCAAAATCTCCAAACCGAGGTCCAATTATCTGTGGCCTAAACAGGTGGCCCACCAGAAGCAGATGGCCTTGTCCAGTGGAAAGCTGGCCTCATGGCCAGCAATCAAACCTGGTGTGTCATTGACCACGGGCTTCAGTTGGTGCCAATTTGGGACATTAACCTCTCCAGCCACAGAAGCAATTTTAAGGATCCTCTTCAAGTGGCTAACTTCCTGAAAGACAGCTACACTGCTCTGACTAGCATCACTGCCGAGATCCAGCAAGGGGAAGAATTACTGAGTGCTGGGAAGGAGGCCAGGGTTTTTCTAGAGGATGTAAAATCTTGGGAGGTATCTGATCCTGAAGAGCAACTTATAAAACTGATAAATTTCATGAAAATGTTGAGTCAATAACTGAAAAGTTATGACACTTGGATCAATATATGTCTCACAGATTGGGATCTGCAGAATTTTCTACTAAACACTGTCAATTTTTGCAAAAACTCTTCCATTTATAAAACTAAACATATTAAATCTCATTTGTGCAGCCTTCTGGGTCCTCACATCTACAGAGTGACAAACTTTCCTAAGGCTTACTTCATCATGCAGTGGATCTTCCAGTCAGATTCAGAGCAAAAGTAGGTGAATATTTCCCAGTTTTCTCAATTAATTGAGATCTTAAAAGAAACCCAGAATGAACTCATGGAAGTAAATGTCAAATCGGAGTCCCCAGAAACAGTGGAGGAAGCTCAAAGAAAGTCCATTTATGAGGTCAGCTTGGCTCTCAGCTGCTTCTTGAATTATCTCCAAAAAGCAGAGCAGACAGACACAACTCTTGCTACTTTCCATTGCAGCTGCTGCAGGATATCGTGTGGTAAACAATACTTTTCAGAGTCTCTTGGGGTGTGATGAGTTAAGCTTCCTACTAGATGAAATGCAAACTGCCCAAAATAAATACCAGGAGCTTAAGAATATTTGCAGCTACAGGGCTCAGGCATTCCTAGTTCTCACAGGTCTGACAGCCACAGTTGGAGACACAGCTATTTCTTCAGAAGAGAAAACACAACGCATGTCATTAATGAGACATCACATGGGACAATCATTGTCCAAAGAAGTTGCACATGTCCTCACCAAACCTGGAGCAGATCACGATTGGGAAAACTAGAGAAAGAATTGAGATTGCTCATTAATGGGGATTATTTTTTTTGATTATTATTATTATTATACTTTAAGTTCTAGGGTACATGTGCATAACGTGCAGGTTTGTTACATATGTATACTTGTGCCATGTTGCTGTGCTGCACCCATCAACTCGTCAGCACCCATCAACTCGTCATTTACATCAGGT
>NC_037682.1:58932006-59077622 GCF_003255815.1 Theropithecus gelada
TTGAGATAATCATGTGGTTCTTGTCTTTGGTTCCGTTTATATGCTGGATTACGTTTATTGATTTGCGTATGTTGAACCAGCCTTGCATCCCAGGGATGAAGCCCACTTGATCACGGTGGATAAGCTTTTTGATGTGCTGCTGGATCCGGTTTGCCAGTATTTTATTGAGGATTTTTGCATCGATGTTCATCAGGTATATTGGTCTAAAATTCTCTTTTTTTGTTGTGTCTCTGCCAGGCTTTGGTATCAGGATGATGTTGGCCTCATCAAATGAGTTAGGGAGGATTCTCACTTTTTCTATTGATTGGAATAGTTTCAGAAGGAATGGTACCAGCTCCTCCTCATACCTCTGGTAGAATTCAGCTGTGAATCCATCTGGTCCTGGACTTTTTTTCATTGGTAGGCTATTAATTATTGCCTCAATTTCAGAGTCTGCTATTGGTCTATTCAGGAATTCAGCTTCTTCCTGGTTTAGTCTTGGGAGACTGTAAGTGTCCAGGAAATTATCCATGTCTTCTAGATTTTCTAGTTTATTTGCGTAGAGGTGTTTATAGTATTCTCTGATGGTAGTTTGTATTTCTGTGGGGTCGGTGGTGATATCCCCTTTATCATTTTTTATTGCATCTATTTGATTCTTCTCTCTTTTCTTCTTTATTAGTCTTGCTAGCGGTCATCAATTTTGTTGATCTTTTCAAAAACCCAACTCCTGGATTCATTGATTTTTTGGAGGGTTTTTTGTGTCTCTCTCTCCTTCAGTTCTGCTCTGATCTTAGTTATTTCTTGCCTTCTGCTAGCTTTTCAATGTGTTTGCTCTTGCTTCTCTAGTTCTTTTAATTGTGATATTAGAGTGTCAATTTTAGATCTTCCCAGCTTTCTCTTGTGGGCATTTAGTGCTATAAATTTCCCTCTACACACTGCTTTAAATGTGTCCCAGAGATTCTGGTATGTTGTATCTTTGTTCTCATTGGTTTCAAAGAACATCTTTATTTCTGCCTTCATTTCATTATGTACCCAGTAGTCATTCAGGAGCAGGTTATTCAGTTTCCATGTAGTTGAGCGGTTTTGATTGAGTTTCTTAGTCCTGAGTTTTAGTTTGATTGCACTGTGGTCTGAGAGACAGTTTGTTATAATTTCTGTTCTTTTACATTTCCTGAGGAGTGCTTTACTTCCAATTATGTGGTCAATTTTGGAATAAGTGTGATGTGGTGCTGAGTAGAATGTATATTCTGTTGATTTGGGGTGGAGAGTTCTGTAGATGTCTATTAGGTCTGCTTGCTGCAGAGATGAGTTCAATTTCTGGATATCCTTGTTAACTTTCTGTCTCGTTGATCTGTCTAATGTTGACAGTGGGGTGTTGAAGTCTCCCATTATTATTGTATGGGAGTCTAAGTCTCTTTGTAAGTCTCTTTGTAAGTCTCTAAGGACTTGCTTTATGAATCTGGGTGCTGCTGTATTGGGTGCATATATATTTAAGATAGTTAGCTCTTCTTGTTGAATTGATCCCTTTACCATTATGTAATGGCCTTCTTTGTCTCTTTTGATCTTTGATGGTTTAAAGTCTGTTTTATCAGAGACTAGGATTGCAACCCCTGCTTTTTTTTGTTCTCCATTTGCTTGGTAAATCTTCCTCCATCCCTTTAGTTTGAGCCTATGTATGTCTCTGCATGTGAGATGGGTCTCCTGAATACAGCAGACTGATGGGTCTTGACTCTTTATCCAGTTTGCCAGTCTGTGTCTTTTCATTGGAGCATTTAGTCCATTTACATTTAAGGTTAAATGTAAATGTTTTTATGTGTGAACTTGATCCTGCCATTATGATATTAACTGGTTATTTTGCTCGTTAGTTGATGTAGTTTCTTCCTAGCCTCGATGGTCTTTACATTTTGGCATGTTTTTGCAATGGCTGGTACCGTTTGTTCCTTTCCATGTTTAGTGCTTCCTTCAGGGTCTCTTGTAAGGCAGGCCTAGTGGTGACAAAATCTCTAAGCATTTGCTTATCTGTAAAGGATTTTATTTCTCCTTCACTTATGAAACTTAGTTTGGCTGGATATGAAATTCTGGGTTGAAAATTCTTTTCTTTAAGAATATTTTATATTGGCCCCCACTCTCTTCTGGCTTGGAGAGTTTCTGCCAAGAGATCTGCTGTTAGTCTGATGGGCTTCCCTTTGTGGGTAACTCGACCTTTCTCTCTGGCTACTCTTAAGATTTTTTCCTTCATTTCAACTTTGGTGAATCTGGCAATTATGTGTCTTGGAGTTGCTCTTCTCGAGGAGTATCTTTGTGGCATTCTCTGTATTTCCTGAATTTGAATGTTGGCCTGCCCTACTAGGTTGGGGAAGTTCTCCTGGATGATATCCCAAAGAGCGTTTTCCAACTTGGTTCCATTTTCCCCTCACTTTCAGGCACCCCAATCAGACATAGATTTGGTCTTTTTACATAATCCCATACTTCTTGCAGGCTTTGTTCATTTCTTTTTCTTCTTTTTTCTTTAGGTCTCTCTTCTTGCTTCATTTCATTCACTTGATCCTCAATTGCTGATACTCTTTCTTCCAGTTGATCAAGTCGGTTACTGAAGCTTGTGCATTTGTCACGTATTTCTCGTGTCATGGTTTTCATCTCTGTCAATTCGTTTATGGCCTTCTCTGCATTAATTATTCTAGTTATCAATTCTTCCACTCTTTTTTCAAGAGTTTTAGTTTCTTTGCGCTGGGTACGTAATTCCTCCTTTAGCTCTGAGAAGTTTGATGGACTGGAGCCTTCTCTCATTTCATCAAAGTCATTCTCCTTCCAGCTTTGATCCATTACTGGCAATGAGCTGCATTCCTTTGCAGGGGGCGATGCGCTCTTATTTTTTGAATTTCCAGCTTTTCTGCCCTGCTTTTTCCCCATCTTTGTGGTTTTTATCTGCCTCTGGTCTTTGATGATGGTGACGTACTGATGGGGTTTTGGTGTGGGTGTCCTTCCTGTTTGTTAGTTTTCCTTCTAACAGTCAGGACCCTCAGCTGTAGGTCTGTTGGAGATTGCCTGAGGTCCACTCCAGACCCTGTTTGCCTGGGTATCAGCAGCAGAGGCTGCAGAAGATAGAATATTGCTGAACAGCGAGTGTACCTGTCTGATTCTCGCTTTGGAAGCTTCCTTTCAGGGGTGTACTCCACCGTGTGAGGTGTGGGGTGTCAGTCTGCCCCTAGTGGGGGATGTCTCCCAGTTAGGCTACTCAGGGGTCAGGGACCCACTTGAGCAGGCAGTCTGTCCATTCTCAGATCTCAGTCTCCATGTTGGGAGATCCACTTCTCTCTTCAAAGCTGTCAGACAGAGTCGTTTGCATCTGCAGAGGTTTCAGCTGCTTTGCTGTTGTTGTTGTTGTTGTTGTTGTTTAGCTGTGCCCTGTCCCCAGAGGTGGAGTCTACAAAGACAGGTAGGATTCCTTGAGCTGCTGTGAGCTCCACCGAGTTCAAGCTTCCCAGCCCCTTTGTTTATCTACTTAAGCCTCAGCAATGGCGGGCGCCCCTCTCCCAACCTCGCTGCTGCCTTACCTCCAGATCGCAGACTGCTGTGCTAGTAATGAGGGAGGCTCCGTGGGCGTGGGACCCTCCCGGTCAGGTGTGGGATATAATCTCCTGGTGTGCCCGTTTGCTAAGATCCTTGGTAGAGCGCTGTATTGGGGTGGGAGTTACCCGATTTTCCAGGTGTTGTGTGTCTCAGTTCCCCTGGCTAGGAAAACAGATTCCCTTCCCCCTTGTGCTTCCCAGGTGAGGCGATGCCTAGCCCTGCTTCAGCGCTCGCTGGTCGGGCTGCAGCAGCTGACCAGCACCGACTGTCCCGCACTCCCTAGTGAGATGAACCCAGTACCTCAGTTGAAAATGCAGAAATCACCTGTCTTCTGTGTCGCTCGTGCTGGGAGTTGGAGACTGGAGCTGTTCCTATTCGGCCATCTTGCTCTGCCCCCCAACATCTTTTAACAAGGTATCATATACATGTTAACCTTGATTTTCAAACCAAAATCAGTGTGTATAAAATTTCAAAAGTCTTTGATAAATTCCTCAGGATTTTAAGCTGCATGGTTATTAAATGAGATTCAGAGGCCCTTCTCAAGAGATCACAAAAGAAAAATGGGAAAAAGGTAAATTGGGATAAAGCAAAAATGACTTTGTGGGGATGGGCATTTCTGTGATAGAAGTGGAGACATTAGCACTGCCATCAAGGTGGGGTTAGGATTGGAGAGGATTACAATGTCAGTGGGTTGGACAGCACTGGGGCAGGAGACCTCAGGAGTCAGGAGGGATGAGATCATCAAGAAGGGGAGACACCTGTGTTCAAAATCCTTACTCTGTAAAGAAATTAGACCAGTCTTTCTAGTTCTAAGTTTGTATGATTATCAAATTTATTTATTTTGAGACAGAATCTCACTCTGTTGCCCAGGCTGGAATGCAGTGGTGGTGCGATCTTGGCTCACTGCAACCTCTGCCTCCCAAGTTCAAGTGATTTTCCTGCCTCAGCCTCCTGAGTAGCAGGGATTACAGGCACACGCCACCACGCCTGGCTAATTTTTGTATTTTCAGTAGAGATGGGGTTTCACCATGTTGGTCAGACTGGTCTCAAACCCCTGACCTCATGATCCTCCAGCCTCAGCCTCTCAAAATGCTGAGATTACAGGCATGAGCCACTGCACCTGGCCAATTATCAAATTTATTTACTGATCTACTAATCATCATGGTACAAGTAATTCAAAATGAAAATATCATCTATTAACAAATTGTTTTGTGAAACCAGAAAAAAAAAAGGGGTCCAGGTGCAGCTCACAGGATTAGAGGTAGCCAGAGTTATAAGGTTGGCAGGAACAGGGCTCCCATGGTCAGTGGAATGGGTCAGAGTTATTGCAAGTGGGAAACACAGAGACATGGGAATTGGGGATCACTTCAGTAGATTTAGGGATGTTCCAGTCAGTTAAGGCAGAGAACGAAGTACAGTGGGAAAGAATGAGTTACAAGGCCTGTAGAAAAGGGAAGCAGGGTGATGGATTCTAGAACAACATCAAATCACATGAGTAAGTTGTGAGTTACTTAAATGTGTAATCTAAATTTGAAATCATAGAAGTAGAAAGTAGAACGTTTGTTGTCAGGTGCAGTGGCTCACGCCTGTAATCCCAGAACTTTGAGAGGCTGAGGCAGGCGGATCACATGATGTCAGGAGTTGCAGACCAGCCTGGGCACCATAGTGAAACCCCATCTCTACTGAAAATACAAAAATTAGCAGGGTGTTGTGGCGGGTGCCTGTAATCCTAGCTACTTCGGAGGCAGAGACAGGAGAATCACTTGAACCTGGGAGGCAGAGGTTGCAGTGAGTGGAGATAGCACCACTGAACTCCAGCCTGGGCGGCACATGGAGACTGTCTCAAAAACATTTTAAAAAAAGAAAAAGAAAGAAAATAGAATGTTTGTTACCAGAAGCTGGGATGGTGGGTGGAGGAAAGCAGAAGTGTAGGTCAAAGGGTACAAAGAGAGAGAGGAAGCAAGAAGGAGAAGGTAATTCAAGATGAAGAAGAAGGTATAAGCCAAGTGTTTAGAGTTAGAAAATGCCAGCCTGCAAAAGCTAGGCTATTAGCTGTGCAAAGGGCCTCCACTATTTACTACATGTGTGACCTTGGATGAGTTAGTTAACGTGTCTCTGCTTCATTTCCTTCATACATAAAATGGTGCAACCTCAGTGAAGTGTTAAGAATAACTTTAAATTATATATATCTATATATATATCTATATCTATATATATATATATATACACACACACACACACATACCTGAAACATGGTACACGTGCCAATAATGTTAGGTAGTAGCATTGCCAACAACAGCAGAAGCAGCAATAACTGCAGCAAATCACGTTAACAGAAGTAATTATAGCACTTATTAATAATATTATTGCTATTATACTGAAATGTAGCTATTGCTACACTCCATCTTAATTGTAAGGTCCTGAAAAAGAGAGTCCAAGTTCTTTTTTTGTTTGTTTTTATTTTTTGAGATACAGTCTTGCTCTGTCGCCCAGGCTACAGTGCAGTGGCGCAATCTCAGCTCACTGCAACCTCAGGCTCAAGTGATTCTCCTGCCTCAGCCTCCCAAGTAGCTGGGATTTCAGGCATCTGCCACCACTCCCAGCTAATTTTTATATTTTTAGTACAAAGAGCGTTTTGCCATGTTGGCCAGGCTGGTCTCAAACTCCTGACCTCAGGCGATCTGCCTGCCTCAGCCTCCCAAAGTGCTGGGATTACGTGCTGGCCCACCATGCTGGGCCAGTCCAAGTTCTTTATTTTGACTGAAACAGTGTTTATAAATGTGCTTTCCTTATTGTTTCCTGTATCTATATTTTATTTTCTCTGAATAGCATTTTAAAAATAAAATAGAATTAAAATGTAAACCTTAGAAAAGGGGTGAGGAATGGAGGGAAGATATGTGAGTAGGCCAGGACAGAATGAGAGCATCGTTGTGAGTTCCTGAGGCAACAGTTATCCAATGTTATTGTTATTTTTAATGAAATTCAAGGAATTTGCATTTATTCCAAATTGGAAAAGATGTGAACCAGGAACAACCTGCCTGATAGTTGATGTATCTTTGGCGATTTTCCTTTGAAACATGGGAACAATCATGTTTATCTTGTAGTTTACATTGTAATTCCCATCCACTCCTCTGTGAAGACATGGAACTGTGCCACCCAGAACCTCCTGCAAGAGAAGACTTGCTGCCCAACTGAGGGGAATGAAGTAAGCAGCCAGGCTTCAGCTGTCAGATCTTCCCAATCTGCCTCAATTGCAGAGAGGCCCTTCACCTGAGGTCATGCCCTTCCTGGGGTAGCCTGTATCCAGAGGCTGAGACAGAAAAGTAAGAAAGACCCAGCCATTATAGCCTGACACAGGATGCTTTTGTTGGTCGTCACTCTACAGAGCTCTCCACCAGGTTCAGGGAAGGTTTGTAAAGCCTGCATCACGGCTCAATTTCGTTCAATTTCGTTAATCCCAAAGTGCTGGGATTACAGGCATGAATCAAATCCTACTTTTGCCCCTTTTCTTCACAGGTGTTGATCCCTAATAAACATCTTGCCCTCCACACTGTTCCACCGTCTGCTCTTGGGGAAATCAACCTGCAACCTACTTCAAGGCATTGGTAGATATTGCTATGTCCAGATAGATTTGAGCAATGGGGTGATGGATACTAAAGAGGTAGTGCAAAAAGAAAATGAGAGGCATACAACATTCTCCTCTTCCCAACATCTGTATGAAGAAAGCAGCATCATTTTGAGGAGTGAGAGAATGCAGATTTCTCAGAAGTGAGAAGCAGGCAGGAAAATGGCCTACAGCCCTGTTGAGAGCAGCAGAGAGGAGCATGAGACATAGCTACCAGATGGGAAATTCATTAGTAAGTGATCATTAGAAAACAAGAAACTGGTGGATGAAAATAAAAGAAGTAAAACTGATAAGCAAGTAAAAACAGATATTTCTTCTACATGACTTTCGAATTGGGGGTATGAGGGGTGGAGTCAAGGAATGAAGCCTAGGCCTTGCAAACGCGTCCCTTAGGAGAAGTGAAATGGAAGTAATAGTTACATCAAGCCAAAACAAGGAGTTTTGACTTGGTCCCGCATGCTGTGATCTAGAATTGTTCCTGGCAGAGCTAAAGCTTTATCATCCTACAATACATGTAGGATGTACTGGCGAGGCACCTATGGATGCAAGTAGAGATTACCCCCTTATATCAACCACATTAAATCCATAAAGTTTCCCTAAAGCCTTTTCTGCCTCAGCATCTAACTTCCTTCTTCTGAGTCTCTGGAGTCCCAGTGCGGCAAGAAAATGGAATATAGCGTTCGTTGATACAGAATGGCAGCGTGAAGAGCAATTACAGGTCTTAGTAAGAGCACCACAGACCCTCTCAACCATGAATTAACTTGCTCTTTTTCTACCTCCCTTTGTAACTATAGCTACCCTTCTTAGGGCCTCTTATCTTTTTTCTGAGGCCTTAGTTTGGCTTCTGGCTAAAACTACATGGAAGTTGCAGGCAGTTCTCTCACCACCAGATGGTGATAAAGAGCCTATGAGGATAATGAAGTCTGAGATTTCCCAACCGCGGCATAGTTAACATTTAGAGCCAGATAATTTATTGTAGGAAATTCTCTGTGCGTTACAGGATGTATAGCAGCACCTCTAGCCTCCATCCATTAAATGTGAGTAGCGCCACTCACAGTTATGGCAACAAAAATGTCTCTAGACATCGTCAAATGTCCCTGAAACATTTGCATTGCCCCTGTGGAGAACCACTGTGAAATGAGGTGGGTGTTTAAGAGTTTTAAATGGGAGAAAGAAAATGAATGCAATTTTGATGAAATTTTTGAAAAGCTTTGTTATTTTTTACAATACTACATTTATTGAAAAAATTCAAAGGTGTGGAAAAACAAGAAAATCAAAGACACCCAAAATCCTGTCACCCAGATTAACTTTGGTGAACATTTTTATACTCATCCTTCTAGGCATATGGACACATAGTGAAAAACATACAATTTTGTATACATGGCAATGTATAATATACATACTCCTAAATTTCACTCATAAATAGCACTGCATTTAACATACATCTCTGAACTTTTTTTTTTTTTTTTTGAGATGGAGTCTCACTCTGTCACACAGGCTACAGTGCAGTGGCGCAATCTCGGCTCACTGCAACCTCTGCCTCCTGGGTTCAAGCGATTCTCCTGCCTCAGCCTCCCAAATAGCTGGGATTACAGGTCCATGCCACTATGCCCAGCTAGTTTTTGTATTTTTAGTAGAGACAGGGTTTCACCATGTTGATCAGGCTGGTCTTGAACTCCTGACCTCAGGTGATCTGCCCACCTCAGCCTCCCAAAGTGCTGGGATTACAGGCATGAATCACCCTGCCTGGCCTGAACATACATCTTTGCACAGCTTGAGTGTGACAGTTTTTCATTCCACACTTCCTGTATATCTACAATTTTGCCACGACAGGACCCAGAGCTTTACAAAGTAATTTGGACATAGATATTCTTCCAAAGATGTACAAAAACTGCTGGAAAGAATGTGAACATACCCAGTGCAGTGGCTCACGCCATCTCTACTAAAAATACAAAAATTAGCCAAGCGTGGTGGCAGGTGCCTATAATCCCAACTACTCAGGAGGCTGAGGCAGGAGAATCATTTGAACTGGGAGGTGCAGGTTGCAGTGAGCTGAGATTATGCCACTGCACTCTGGCATGGGCAACAGAGCAAGACTCCATCTCAAAAAAAAAAAAAATGTGTGAATAGAAGATAGAATAAATATAATTTGTGACATGGAAATGCACGGTGGAAATTTTGGCAAAAATTGAGCAATAACTGATTAGATGTCAGGGATATCTTCACAGACATGGGCCTAGATATAAGCAATATAAAAGTTAGTCTCAGCCAGGTGTGGTGGCTCACATCTGCAATCCCAGCACTTTGGGAGGCCAAGGCAGGTGGCTCACTTGAGGTCAGGAGTTTGAGACAACCCTGGCCAACGTGGTGAAACCCCATCTCAAAAAAAAAAAAGTCTGAGCTCCTTTTTCTTCAACCACAGTACTTAGAAAAATTATTTATTTGTTTAAATATTCGCTGGACACAGTGGCTCTCACTTGTAATTCCAGTGCTTTGGAAGCCTGAGACAGGAGGATCACTTGAGGCCAGGAGTTTGAGACCAGCATGGGCAACATAGCAAGACTCTATCTGTACAAAAAAAAAATTTAAATAAAGAAAAAATGCATATTTCCCCTGCACCCCTGCATACAGGCTAGGGCCAGCTTTCTCTTCTTATATATCCTGTGTTTATTACAGGGCCTCCCATTTATCAAACCTTTAGTAAACATTCACTGAATGGAGGTATTTATTGGAAACTTTCCTGCTTGAAGAGCATTCGTCAAAACAAAGAGAAAGGTGGATCCATGTAGGAGACAGAGGGTTATGGATTTAAGTTCAAATTCCCTCCAACTTCCCACACTCAAAACATGAACTCATGGATAAGAAACAGAGGAGAGAGGAAGCGAAAAAGGTAAATTGATATGCACTTCTGTGATCTCCTGCTCTTTCTGTGATTCTCTTTCCTTTTCTGGCAACCTTATCCAAGGAAAAATCTCAGTGACCTTGCAGTAGGGCAATTGGGGATGATCCTAAGTCTTACACTACACTCAGATGATGTACAGAAACATTTTACTCTCTTTATTTAGTCTACAATCTGATCTCCCTGCCAAACCCCTATCTACGGGTTAGCAGGAGGAAAAAAAAAACCTAATAGTTCAATCTAATTTTAATTTAGTCTAACCTGACACAATGTAAATATGCCTTCAGAAATTATTATTTCTATTGGCTAAAATAATGCTTGATCATTCAGAAAGCCTCTACTTCCCCTGCTTCTCTCCCAAGTGTATGATGGAGAGACTATGGTTATGCAATCCCCTGGCACAGAGAAGGAACCTCAGGCTGGTTTTTATGTTGTGGCAACTCCATCTGCTGGTCTCTGGGGAACTGTCCTTTGGGCACCAAATTATTCAACATTCTGCAGGACACCACTGCTGAATTGGCTAATTCACATGTACTTTCTGCAGGGACAATGTTCCTGAGTTGCTAAGGCTGTTAAGAAAAAATTTGCTGTCTGCAGAACCCTGAGTTGATTGCCACATCCTCCAGCCTGCAAGTTGGTCCAGCAGTCCACATTACCTTATTGTTGAGTCAACTCATTCTACTATTGTAGGCCTATGACAGTCCACTGGGTTTCAATTCGGTATCCAAACCACATAAAACTCAAGGCACCTTTGTAAAATTAAGCCTCCTTCTATCTGACCATGATGTGCTACATTTCTGTGAATGACCCTAAAGTTGATGCATGGCATAATCCATTTGGATGTCAAAAGACTAATATTACCTCAGTCTTATATTTTTGGAAAAAATTCTAACCTCCTCCAGACAAATGAATGCCTCTGATAGACTAAGGAGAAGCCCTAATCATGACATTTTTATCTACATCCTCATCTTCAACTTTGTTTTCTGATGAGTTCAAAGCCTGTGCTCTGTTCACTTCACCTCCAGACCTTGGTCTGGAAAGGTCCTTGAGGTCTGGGAGATTAGAGGAGAGAGACAAAAAAAATTGCCTGGTCACACTACACAATACCGGTCTTGAATTCTCACAGACAAAAACACCTTTATTTATTTCTAAAATTCCTTCATCATAATTAAGAATCAGACATGTTGGAAGCTTGGCCATTCATTCAATACACACTCACGGAATACCTATTACATGTGATGTATTCTGATGGGCACAATATGTAACCCACTGTGTTAGTTTCCTCTTCCTACTATAACAAATTATCACAACCTTGATGACTAAAAACAATGAAACAACAGATTCATCTTACAGTTCTAGAGGTCAAAGTCTTACGGAATTAAAAACAAGGTATTGCCAGAGCTTCATACCTTCTAAAGACACTCAGGAAAAAATCTTTTTTTTTTTTTGTTTTCCTTTTCTGCTTCTACATTCCTAGACTCATGACCCCCTTCCATCTTCAAAGCCAGCAACGAGAAGTCAAGTTTTCCGATGCCTCATTCCAATGCTTGACCCTACTGACTCCTTCTTATAAGGACCCTTGTGATTACATTGGGCCCACTGGATAATCCAGGATAATCTCCTCGTCTCAAGATTGTTAATTTAATCACATCTGCAAAGTCCTTTTTGCCATCTGAAGTAACATTCACAGGTTCTGGGGAGTAGGAGGTGATATCTTCAGGGTACCTTTATTTATCAGTATTAAACTCAAAGAAAGGATAACTCTCCATCAGTTGGACAGCTATAAAAGATGTGGCTAATCTTTTTTAACTTCTTTTTTATTGAAATATAACAGTTACACTAAAAAGACTATACAGATTTTATGTGTACAGCTCAATGATCTGTAACAAAGCAAACACACTCCAGTAACCAGCATCCAGATCAAGTTACAGAGCATTGCCAACACTCTAGAACTCATCCCTCATGCCCTCCTCTAATCACTGTACCTTCTCTCCACTCCCCAAAGCAGTTTAATACATAGATTAGCTCTGTTTTCAGACAAGCAGTCGGAATGATACAATGTGTACGTTTTGTACCTTACTTCCTTTACTCAACATTATGTTGGTAAGATTTATCCATGTTACTATGTGGAGCTGTATTAGTTCATTTTCATTGTTGTATAATGCATTATATGACCAAATGACAATTATTTTATCCTTTCTGCCAACAAACATGTGTGCTGTTTCCACCTTGGGAATGTTTTAGCTTTGCTATAAGCATTGTTGCATACCTTCTAGTGCACATATATACACATTTCCATTAGGCATGTGTGTATATACTAGGAGTAGGATTTCTGGGTCATAGCATATACATTTTCAACTTCTGTAAAGAGTACCAACCAGCTTTCAAAGTGTATGTTGCAATTTATGCCTTTATCAGAAATGTATGAGAATTCCAGTTGCTTCTCATACTCACCAAGACTTAATTTTATCAGATAGTCTTTTTAAATTTAGCCATTCTGGAGTATATAGTACTATTTCAATATGGTTTTAATATGCGTTTCCTTAATTAATAATGAAATTTTACATTTTTGTCCTTTATTGGCTATTTGAATATTCACTTTTATAAAATGCCTGCTCAAGTTTTTCACCCATTTTTATCTTGTGTTGATTTTATAGGAGTCCTTGACATATTCTGTCCACAACCCCTTTTTCAGTTATAAGAGTTGCATACATGACTTGGGCCACAAAATATCTGTATAAATTTGAAATGTAAATTTCAACTGATTTCTTACAGGTTTAGTTACCATTTCAGTTTTATAGTATAGAACTAAGCTATACAAAGTATCTTACAAATCTGTGATAAATAATTCTTGAACAGAAAGAGTACACTTTTTATTAAAATACGTCTTCTAAAGACAAGAACAGGGCAAGTTTTTTTTTTAATTCGTTCACTTATCCTTAAATGAATAAAATACCCAGTGTTAAAATGTGACTGGATTTAGTAGAGATTAAGAGCAAAAAGTAAAGGTACTGGACCGCTTAGAAGTGCAGGGGCTTAAAATGTGTATTAATTATTGTTACAGAAGGGTTTTTACAATAGGATTAACAAAATATTCAAATAAAGCTACTCTGAATTTCTTAAACCAATGGTAAGAATGAATAAATTACAAGAAAATTGGTTGAAGAGTAACAGGTAAGTCATTAGTCAGGGTAAAAATAAATGTGTATTTATAGGACCCAAACCTTTATCAAAAGCTAATGAAAGAATCTTATGGTATGTGAATTTAGTTCAATAAAGCTTTACAATAAAAATGTTTCTCCCATGAGTTTGAATAAATGTACATGGTTAACTTACTTCCGATATATATTGTATTTTCTCTTACATGCAACATTAAGGTGGTAGAAGCAGACCAGGCGCAGTGGCTTACGCCTGTAATCCCAATGCTTTGGGAGGCTGAGGTGGGCAGATCACCTGAGGTCAGGAGTTCGAGACCAGCCTGACCAACATGGCCAAACCCCGTCTCTACTAAAAATACAAAACTTAGCCAGGTACGGTGATGGGTGCCTGTGATCCTAGCTACTTGGGAGACTGAGGCAGGAGAATTGCTTGAACCTGGGAGGCGGAGGTTTCAGTGAGCGGAGATGGCACCACTGCACTCCAGCCTGGGCAACAGAGCCAGACTCTGTCTCTAAGTAAATAAATAAATAAAAATAAAGTGGTAGAAGCAAACATAAAATTTCTTCTTCTAATTACTGAAAGTATATGAAATATGCAACTAGACCTACGTGAACAAAAATACTCATTAAGCTTTTTCTCATTTATGAAAGTAATGAAAATGCAAAGGATATATGTTATAGAATGTATATTATACTTCCCAGCATGATTTTTATAAATCTTGAATATTCTAATTATGGGTAAGTGATGTTGCCAAAAATATGTCATATGAATTAAATTAGTATCACCTTCACTACTTCTTAACAGTAATCTCTATGATTTTCTTAACAGAACTTTCCTTTAGGAATCATGTTTTTGTTTGTTGGTTTGGTTTAGCAATTGTCAGGAGTCAAAAGAGATGAAATCGTTCAACAAAAATTATTATTCTTGCTGTCCTTACTACAATATATCTGGTTTTAGTATAGTCTATCGTGAGCCAAAAATACCATTTCTTTTTTTTTTCTTTTTCACACAAGAAGATTTAGAAGAGACAAAAATACCACTTCTAATGCCACATTTTTTTTCTTAACAGAAATTATGTATAAGCAAGGAAAAGGAGGCTTCATATACACCAATATTTTGATTTGTTCCTCTGTTTTACCCCTTGGATATTTTATTCAGGACAATATACCATAAATTCAAAATGGGCAAGAGGAATAACCTTCTTTTTTAAAATAAGTGAAGGGTCAATGTGTAAGGGGAGGTGGGAAAGAAGAACAACAATGCTATTTCTACTATAGACATATTCTTGGGCAGATCAATTTTGGAAAAGAAATATATGGATGTTGAGGACTTGAAAGAAATTACTGTAAAACTATCTATGCAGGCGTATCTCCTAGAAAGTCCCATGAACCCCCCGGGTGTGCATACCTAAGTTTGAAGAGAACTTTCCTAAAATATAAGCCCTATGAATGTAGGGGATTGGTATGGTTTTGAGATGGAGGCTGGAGTAAAGTGGTGCCATCTCCGCTCACTGCAACCTCCGCCTCCTGGGTTCAAGTGATTCTCCTGCCTCAGCCTCCTGACTAGCTGAGACTACAGTGGTGTGCCACCATGCCCAGCTTTTTGTATTTTTAGTAGAGACAGGGTTTCACCATGTTGGCCAGGCTGGTCTTGAACTCCTGACCTCATGATCTGCCTGCCTCAGCCACCCAAAGTGCTGGGATTACAGGTATGAGCCAACATGCCTGGCCGGTTTTTTTTTTTTTTTTTAATTGTTTGTGGCAAATATTTTCTGTTTGTGTCCCAGATACACTCTCCATCCTTTTGTGTCCTGTTGTGTGCCCTGAAACTGGGCTCCATTGCCCTCTGGTTTCTGAGTGGGTGAGGCCACAAGGAAGTACCAGCAAAAGATCAAAAGGAAAAAGGAGAGTGAGTTCTGGCTACCGATTCCCCTAGGTCCCTTCCCACACTTCCTTCCCTCCCCCTGCATCACTCCCACCATGCAGTGACCGTCCCCCAGGGAATTGTTCCCCCCCCCTTGCCTCTTCAAGCCTCAAGGTTGTAATGGTTCTGATACTGCTAGCCTGAGGTCTTGCACTATTGTTTTTGTTGGCTTTCCTAAATCCAGTCCATATCTTACAAAATTTAAATGTGTCATCTGTTGCCTATCAGGACCCTAAAAATACTATGTAAGCATTTGTTGAATGAATGAATGAATGAATCCTTACGCCTACCAAGTCACCATCTTCTTATCTGCACTACAACAAAAACTTCCTAACTGGTTTTCCTGACTCTGCTCTTGCTCCCTCTCTCCATTTTCCACAACCTAAGCTAAAGAGACCCACAATTGTGTGCTGCTTAGTGACAGGAATGTGTTCTGAGAAATGCGTCATTAGGTGATTTAGTAGTTGTTTGAACTTCATACAGTGTACTTACACAAACCTAGATGGTATAGCCTACTACACATGTCGGCTATATGGTATAGCCTATTGCTCGTAGGCTACAAACCTGGATAGCATGTTAATGTAGTAAATACTGTAGGCAAAAGTAACACAATGGTAAATATTTGTGTATCTAAACACATCTCAACATTTTTTTGTTTTTTTTTTTTTTTTTGGTGACAGGGTCTCACTCTGTCACCCAGGCTGGAGTGCAGTGCAGTGATGCAATCATGGCTCATTGCAGCCACTACCTCTTGGGATCAGGTGACCCTCCCACCTCAACCTCCTGAGTAGCTGGGATTGCAGGCGTACGCCACCATGCCCTGCTAATTTTTTTTTTTTTTTTTTATCTTATAGAGATGGAGTTTCACCATGTTGCCCAAACTGTTATCAAACTCCTGGGGTCTAGTGATCTGCCCACCTTGGCCTCCCAAAGTGCTGGGATTATAGGCATGAACCACCGTACTTGGCCAACCCACAGTATTATCATTTTATGTGACCATCAAGTTATGTCATCATTGACTGAAAGGTGTATTGTGAGGCCTGTGACTATATTTAAAATGGAAATTGATCATGTCATTTCTCTACCTAAAATGCTACAGTGGCTTCCCACTACCTTTTAAGACAGAGTTCAAAATCATTAAAATGATTTACAGTATATATTTATACACAATGGAATCCATGTCTCACTCCAGCCTCAATGCTCACCCCTTTCCATTCACTCCTCCAGCCACAGTGAACTTTTCTTCAGTCCAGAAAGGATTTTTCTTCTAGGCCTTCAAACATGCCATTTCTTTCATTCAGAACACTCTTCCCCTACTTTTTCATCTCGACTACTCCTATTTTCTTTAGGTGCCAGCTTAGACATCACTTCCTCAGAGAAGCCTTCCACAACCTACTAAACTGGACATACTTTAAATGTCCTCCATTATCTATTCCAGAAAAACTCATATTGTTCCTTTCTAAGCATGTAAATCCACTTCTACATATCTGTTTAATGTTTAACTCCTCACTAAATTATACACTTTATAAGAACAGTTATCCAGTGAATTCCAAACGGCTAATTCAATGGTTGGTGCATAGTAAGTTTCAACACATATTGAATGAATGAAAGAAACCTAGGCCGGGCACAGTGGCTCATGCCTGTAATCCCAGCACTTTGGGAGGCTGAGGCGGGTGGATCATTTGAGGTTAGGAGTTCAAGACCAGCCTGACCAACATGGCGAAACCCCGTCTCCACTAAAAATACAAAAAACTTAGCCGGGCATGGTGGCAGGTGCCTGTAGTCCCAGCTACTTGGGAGGCTGAGACAGGAGAATTGCTTGAACCTGGGAGGCGGAGGTTGCAGTAAGCCAAGATCATGCCACTGAACTCCAGCCTGAGCAACAGAGTGAAACTCCATCTCAAAAAAAAAAAAAAGAAAAAAAGAAAGAAACCTGGGGTGGGGTTGAAGGTAGTGACTTGATATTTACTGAGCTTTACTGGAATTCAAATATAGTTCTTCTCTTTCAAGGAATAAAACCTCTCTTAACTTTTTTCACAAGGGCTTTCCTCAGTTTCTTCACCTGCACAATAACTCAGGTGTTCTTAATCTGGAGGTCTGATACCCAAGGGGTCAATGAATAAAATTCAGGAGGTCCATAAGCTTGAATGGGAAAAAAATATATATGTCTTTATTTTTATTCACCTGTTACTGCAATGTAGCATTTTCTTCCATTTGTATGTAGGTGGCAAACCACAATAGTCTCAATTATTCTAATTCTAAACAGCACATATTATGATGTCACCAAATGGAGATTTTTTAAAAATATTTTGAAAACAACATAATTGGCTTCCTTTGTATTCCTTTGTATCTTCTTTCATGCATTTAAAAGCATTATTCTCAGAAGATTAAGATTTCTCAGTCTTGGTCAAAAGGCACAACAAAAGTTAAGAGCCCTTTGACTGGATGATCAGTAAGTCTCCCTCCAAATGAATCCAGTTTATAGCTATTATCTCCTCCGATGTGCCTATTGCCCAACTTTTATCTGATTCAAAGGTTTCCAAAGTAGGTAAGTAGGGAATAAAGAAAAGAACCAATTTCTGGCGGTGCAGAAATATATGAGTGAGGATGAGAGAAAGGACTCAAAGCAAAAACAAATCAGATGCTTTGCAAATAGTACAGTAAGAGGTAAGCTGGAGAGATCTTTTTGATAATTTAAACCCAGTAGTGAAAGATCACAGATAATGGGAAATACCACACAGAGGCACAATCAGAGAGATAGTTGGTGTTGAGGTATAATGAAAGCTAGCTGACAAGAAATGGGCCTAGCCACACAATAAATTCTCAATAACAGGCCAGGTGTAGTGGCTCATACCTATAATTTCAGCACTTTGAGAGGCTGAGGTGGAAGGACTGCTTGAGCCCAGGAGTCTGAGACCAGCTTGGGCAACACAGTGAGACCCCATCTCTACCAAAAAAAAACAAAAATTAGCCGGGTATGGTGGCGCATACCTGTAGTCCTAGCTACTCAGGAGGCTGAGATGGAAGGATCTCTTGAGCCCAGGAGGCAGAGGTTGCAGTGAGCAGAGATCTCACCACTGCACCCCAGCCTGGGCAACAGAGTAAGACCCTGTCTCAAAAGAATAAAATATAAATTAAAAATTCCCAATAACTAGCAAATGAAAGAGAAAGGAGAGGATAAATAATTGTGCTTAGTAAAGGTAAAGTCATCAAGAAACACAAATAAATCAAAGTTTTATATTTTTTAAGATTTTTTAAGGTTTTTTTCCTCTTTTATGAACTCGTAAACTTGTAAACTTTTCTTTTTTACAAACTTATAAAAGCACAGTGCTAGCTTGGGTACAAAAGGGAGGGGAGAGGAAATGGGATACATGAGTCAGAGTCCTTCTTTGACCTTGAAAGACCTTATAATTTCTGCAGCAGACATTTCATCTCACTAATAATAGAAGGAAATAAAGCAGGGAGGGGAAAGAACACCACATGAAGAGAATAAGCCAAGTTGGAAACAGCTAGTCACCATTTCCAGAATGAAGTCACTGTAGAGGATTGTGCTGATTCTATCCAAATTCTGCCCCTCTATCACCCTGGACCATCTCAACTTTAGTTACATGTAAATCAGGAGTTAATTTTCCTAAATTCAATTGCTTACAAGGCTTATTGTTTCCGCTTGGGGTGTGTTTTGATTTGTTGTTATCCTCAATATCCTGGTGACTCTGAAAAAGTCATTTTAACTGATCACCTAATATGATCATCATTCCATAAGATACTAGAGATAGGCTGTGTCTTTGTCCAGTGCCTCCCAAAACATTGGATTCAGAGAGGGGTTAAGACCCTGCTCTGAGGGTAAGAATTAATATATATCAAGAAAGAGCCAGTTCCTAGGATATTTGACATTCAGGATTCTAGAGACAGAATCAGAACTTGGCTTGGGATTTAATCAATAATTGCTTCCTACCATCATCACTAAACCCCTGATCGAACACTTTGCTGTGCTCCCCTAAACTGGCTCCCCAAACACTGCTTCACAGAGGCTCCTGCAGAATGGGATGCAGGCATTTAAGGGTTCTCTGCAGTGATATCAGCAGATCCAACCCCCTTCTTCCAGTAGAGGTTACGGACAATACTTCTTTTAGAGGCTGGGATCTCTTTTCTTCAGCTGCCTCCCAAAACATTGATTGGGACCACTTTCCTCAATCCTGCCAGACTGACTGTGGTCACTACCAACACCTCCTCAGGGGCTCCACCTGGACTCTCATCAGAGTCACTCCAAGTCCTGTCCCAGGCAGAATACTCAGATCTATTCCAAGCACCTTCCCTGGGATCTCAGGCACATACTGAGGACCAGTGGGTAACAGGGTTGAGAGGTAAGAGCAGCCTGGCCCGGGTGCAGAAATAAGGGGTGAATTGTCTGTAAAAAAATGTTTAAATAGTAATAAAACTAACTAAAAGTCAATCTGATTTTTATTATCACCTTGTACAACAATTCTAGGCAATGTTAGTGATACAATAACCCTCACCAAAAAAAAAATTGTTAATCTAAGTTCCAAGCAATTGCTACAGTTACTGTTGCATTATAATAATATGTATGTAAGCTTCAAATTATCACTTTTTAAATTTATTCACTAAAAAATATTTTATTCTACATGGAAGTTAATTTGGAGAACTACTAGTTACACAAACTCTGCCACATATATTTTTCTCTCTTTTTTTTTTTTTTTTTTTTTGTCAGGAGACCAGAGTTTTATTATTACTCAAATCAGTCTCCCTGAGCATTCATGGATCAGAGTTTTAAGGATAACTTGGTGGGTGGGGGAAAAGTTAGTGAGCTGGGAATGCTGATTGGTCAGGTCAGAGATGAAATCACAGGGAGTAGAAGCTGTCTTCTTGCACTGAGTCAGTTCCTGGGTGGGGACCACAAGATCAGATGAGCCAGTTTATCCATCTGGGTGGTGCCAGCTGATCCATCAAGTGCAGAGTCTATAAAATATCTCAAGCACTGATCTTAGGAGCAGTTTAGATAGGGTCAGAATCTTGTAGCCTCAGCTGCATGACTCCTGAACCATAATTTCTAATCTTGTGGCTATTCTGTTAGTCCTACAAAGGTAGTTTAGTCCCCAGGCAAGAAAGGGGTTTGCCTTGGAAAAGGCCTGTTATCATGTTTGTTTTAAACTATAAACTATAAGTTAAGTTCCTCCCAAAGTTAGTTCAGCCTATACCCAGGAATGAACAAGAACAGCTTGGAGGTTAGAAGCAAGATGGAATTGGGACTGTCTCAGTTACAATTTTGCAGTGGTGGTTTCAATATCTCCCTTTGGATTTTACAACACTTTAATCTTAAGGTGTCAGCTAATGAAGATGGAAAAAGGGCAAAGACCCCTCTAATTTCTTCCTGCTGACCAGGGGTGTAGTGGGGGTAGGTGTTGACCCCAAGGTGAGAGGAGTGAAATCACTTTGCAACTGTCTGAGCATATTCAAACAGTCCTGGCTGGGATTCTAAGGCTTATATGACAAAGGCATTAGTATTGCCATCTATAATTTTAGTTCCATATTTAAGGGAACGGCATACTATAAGGTAAATAATGAGTACTAAGATAAGGAGTGTGATTTCCAGTTTGAAAAATAAAGATTTGAAAGCTCTAGTTTTCAAAATGGGGACTTGCAGCCCACAAAGAATTTAAGATTTAGTCCAAACTGCAGAAAAAATCTGAAGAACAACTAACCACAGGTGTACTATAGTTTTTTTGAAGCATAATTTTTCTCTCTCCAGTCCCTATTTTTATCCAAAACACATCATGATAGAACTGATTTGTTCACAAAATAAACTTTAGTCTTAGCATACTTGGCCTGATTATTTGCATAAAGTGCAGCAAGAACAATTATTTTTCACATAGGCTCTTTTTAATATTGGCTTTTGAAACTGTTCTACAAGGAATCTCAATTTGTACTTTTTAAAAGCCTTGAAGCCCAGCCATGGATTTATCTTGTCTACAAATTACCTGTGAATTCCTCACCTCAAAGTCTCAAGATAACTTGGGGCTCCTGGGTCTGTCAGAAAGTGACATTCTTTACTTACCACTGGTCAGGAACTCTGTACAAGGACTATGAGACCTCAACTCTGTATGAGGCCAGCTTTCCCAAGGGGCTTTATTGGCTGTATAAGTCAACTTTGATTCCTTAAAGAAAGCATGTCATTTTAGTCAAAGCCTTGGTAAAATAACCAGTTTCTCCAATTGTGTCTTGTTTCAAAAGAGAACAGATTCTCATTGCACTTATTCAAATAACTATACTGCCATAAGTTGAGAATACTCACAAATAGTTTCTAAATTCCATAGAAATCACATAAAGAGAAAGCAATATGCTTCAAATTTTGTTCTCAGGAGTATACTTTACTCACTTGCTAAAAGTTGTAAATAGCTCAAAAGAAATAAGTTTCCTTAACTCTGAAAACAAAAGGATTAGCAATGTTTAACACATCAGCTCTCCATGAGAGTCCCAGAAGTTTCAGTTTTTCTCTATTCCAATTGCAGAATTTTTAAAGTTATCAGAGGCCTGCACTCAGAGTCTATATCTGACTATAAACTGCCTTTTGAAAAGAACCAAAGCCAGACAAAATGTCTGGTGATGATGAAAGTCTTACAACAGCCACTATTAAAGCTACAATTGACTAGAAATTTTGGTTACTTCTGTGGCATACAACAATTTTACATAACAATTATAATTATTAATAATGTACCCTAAATCATTTCAGAATTATAGAAGTTTCCCATAATTTTGGAAAAATACTAAAAACATGTTTATATAAATACAGCCCAAAGATAGCCAAACACCATTTCATATTTGACAATGCTTCCTATATGATTGTTATACCAAATAAGCCAAACACATCATTTTTGGACTTCAGAGGACCTAATGTCTAAAAGGATTGATAAGGTCAGAAAATGATATACTTCATAATTTAATTTTGGAAAGTTTATCAAATATCAAAGGTTTCGAACACTATATCACAAAATGGGATCACAGATTGCTCATTTATCTGAAGTGGTAACTCAAAAAAATTTTTTAAGATGAAAACCTTTGCTCTGATAGAATAGACTTAGCTTTCCAAACAAAAACCCAATGAAGATAGCATGAGGTCAACTGAATCTGTCTCTTCTCTCTCCTCCTCAGTTTCCCCTGCCATTTACCCAAAGGAGAAAACAAAAACCTTTCATTATCTTTTAATATTACATAAAAATATTTTTCAAAAGAGAAATCCAGGAAAGAGCAAGACTGTCTCAAAAAATAGAAATTAAAAAATTAAAATAAAAACCTTGATTTATTGGAAAAAAAGAGAGAAAACCAAACTTCATGTTTGCATTATTGCATCTTTAATGCTATAGCTAGTTTCTAAATAAAAGTTTATCAATCTATTCAGTTTTAATTAGTTTGACCATAAGGTAATATTTTTATAAATTTTTTAAAACTCTTTACAATTTTCTGTTAAACAGCAGATCAGTTTTCTAAGAAAACTCTGTTATTCAGACACATAGGCCCAGATTCTGGCCCTGCATTAATGTGCTTTTATTTTAATATTCAGCATATGGAAAAAAATTAAATAATTCCCTTCAAATGTTAGCCAAGTTACTCATACCCACAGAACTTTCCTCATAAGACCAAGCCTTCACAAACCCTTTTCAACTTGCTTAAACCTTCAGTTTCATCCCAATACTCTTTTAGGATAAGACAATCTTTAAATTCCTCTAAACTAGACAAAATTACATTCTCTTTAACAAAAGCCACATTTCCATGCCGACTTATCATCTTTTACCAAAAACACATCCTACTGTCCTTACACACTTTGGATGTAAAACCATTTCTCCAGTAGTCTCAATCACATGTAACAATGTTAACCCTTAGCAACTTTCATTTTTGGTGAAAAGCATGACATGTAAGAGATTTTAATTATGTACTAGGTGTGGGGCCTAGGATGTCAGACAGAAATGAAGATAAGATCTGACTCTTTCTAGCATAGCTATGGGGATGGCTAACTCCACATGTCCCCAGGCCTTATCTAGAGTCGAATGCTCCAAAGTAGGTAAACTGAACAATTTTCAAGTCAAAGAAGCAGTTTACAACCTTAAAGAATTTAGCACATCTGATATCTGACCTTTAGACCAAATGTCTACATTTTGAAGACATTTTTATTTTACCAATAATCTTTAAAACTGTCTTTATTTCCAAAAGATTACTAAAGTCACATGAACAAAAAGGCATTAAAGTTTCTATTTTTCTAACAAAATATTTTATTTAAGTGCTTATTTTTCTAAGTCAATTAATCAGAGCCCTTTTTATATAAACATTACACACATAACCCACATATAAATAGACAGACAGAAAGAAGGTTCAGCACTTGTAAGGTTTTTCATTTGTCAGTTTCTTTTTTTTTTTTTTTTTTTCCTCGCTCTGTCACCCAGGCTGGAATGCAGTGGTGCGATCTAGGCTCACAGCCAGCTCTGCCTCCTAGGTTCATGCCATTCTCCTGTCCTGCCTCAGCCTCCCAAGCAGCTGGGACTACAGGCGCCTGCCACCATTCCCAGCTAATATTTTGTATTTTTAGTAGAGGTGGGGTTTCACTGTGTTAGCCAGGATGGTCTCGATCTCCTGACCTTGTGATCCACCCACCTCAGCCTCCCAAAGTGGTGTGAGCACTGGCTTACAGGTGTGAGCCACTGTGCCCAGCCCCTCATTTGCCAGTTTCTTAACTGGAGTACTAGCTGCAGGGTGGAGCCCTTGGAAGTACAGGGCCAGGAAAGCATGCAGTTTCTAGAGTCTAATAAGCAGGCACTGCTGGAAGGCAAAGACAGGTCCCCAAGATTAAGGGTGCCATCTTATACTGTATCCTAGATCCCCAAAAGAGAGGGAAATACTACAGGAGAAGATAGTGCAGTACTTTTACCATGCATTTCATTGTAAGGCAGCCCAAAGCCAATCAGCCCATTTTACACTCAGCCCATTCCCCATGGGAGTCTCATCTCTCAGTGAGGGTTGGAGATGTTTCCATATCTTCCAGGGGGCCAACAACATGCTTCTCTAATTAAAACATCAAAGAGCCAAGTATCCCCCCATAACTGCCGTTAGCCATCCCCAAAGGTAATTTCCTACCTAGTTATTACACACCAAATTTCTCTCATAATGCAAAGTAATTTCTGATACCCACAAAAGTCAAAACTTACAGCTAATGCAATACAAAACAGAATACAGCCTTAGATTTTGAAAGGGATCTATTCTCTTTCAATTCCTGGGCTTCTGTGAGGAAAGCAGAGCTTTATCCCAGAATAGCATCTGTGGTGCCTCCTCTGCTTTTCCCCAGGAGTCCCAGGCTGTTAGAATGTATCTTAGATTCTCTCATGTGGGCATCAAGAGTGGCAAGAAGACAAAATGGAAAAGAACAATTCTGTCTACTGAGAAAAAAAAAACTTTTTTCAGAAAAACACAATTCAAGAAGAGGAAGAAGATAAAGTCCTCTTAAATACATGTAGCTTGGATATTTCTTTTTAATTCAGCTGATTTTAGCCATAGAGCTCTTTTTTAAAAAAAATAAATAAATCCTTTTAAATCTCTTATTACTAGACTCTAGCCAGGACAGCCAATATTTCTGGCTTTTGATTTCTACCACAGGTAACTTTCCACATGAAATTAATAAGTTTTAGCTAAGGTTATAACTTAACCATGGACATATAAGGTGTCTCAAAGAGATGATAAGCAGTTTCTTTTTTTTTTTTTTTTTTTTTTTTTTTCTTGCAAGATTTACAATCTCCCCAAGGGTAGTTTAGAGAAAGGAAAATCCCAGACAGGAAATCAGAAGTTATCCATGGGGGGAAAACCCTCAATAAATAGCAAAATTACACAAATAACAAACCAGAAAGGAAACATTCCAGAAGCGAAGAATTGAACCCAGGCCACCACTGTCGAAAGAAAAAGCTTCAGTTACCGAGCCACACAGCATTGAGCAGTTTCTATTGCTCTTCCCAGAAGCAGTCTAGAGCAGTCAATTTCAAGCTTGCAAAGGCTCTTAACTCCTTAAGATAATTTTTAGGGCTAACATGAACCCCAAAATTCCTGTCCTCTGCATGGCAGAAACCAAGAGAAAATATCTTCACATGGTCACAAGGTTAAGCTCTTAAGGACACTAAACAAGACAGAGAAATTTCATCCGGTATTGGTTTCAGGGACCCTCAACAAAGTTTGTTACTGACCAGTCTGCTGGGCTGGCTTGTAAAGCAGGCTTATTGGGGTCCTAAGCCTACGTTCTATCCTGTGATACCCCTCTCTCCATTACAGAAAGACAAATTCTTAGCACAAAGTCAACCAGATTTCCTACAGCCTAAGACTAGACTCACAAATGCTTTTTTCTAGTAATCAAACCATTGCAGAGAAGGCAAATAGTGATGTTTACCATTTACACACACACGTGCACACACACACAGACGGGGAGGTGCAGAAACCCAGCTGGTAAGAATTTCTTACCCTTTTTGCCAGCACACCAGGTTTTGAGATTCCCTTTCTCTGCAGCTTCCAGAAGAACAGAGCAGATTTTGATGACCCTGCTAGTTGTGCCATAGCACATGTAAAGGTCAAGCCACTTTACAAAAGAAAATCACCCTTTTCTCTCTTATGGAACCATAAGCAAAAGATTCTCAATTTTGCAAGATGCTGCCTAAGAGGCTGCATAGGGAACCAAACTAATATTTTCCGTCCCCGTAAAAGCAAAATATACATAACAAAACAGACACTAGTCACCTCATTCACCACCCAGTATTGACCTGGCAAGGCTCAAACTTTCTCACATTGGTCACATTGTCTTTGATCCACTCCAGGTGGGGAGGGATGACCTCTGACCAGTAATCTGATGGGTGGTCTCTGGGAAAGACGAAGAGCAGATAGTCGCCCGAGCCAGGTCTGTTGAGCTTTCTTTGGGGCTCACCTTGTGATAGGGCTACAGTTATAGGACATCTCCCCAAGACTATTTCTCTATTGCAATTAAACCCATGCACATTGGGTCGCCAGTGCCCCATCAGTGGAGACAGTACCAGAGTCAGCCCCCAGTCCAAAACAACTAGGCAGCTGCTTGGGCTGGCATCTGAATCCATCACCAGAGGGGGACTACCAAACTATGGGCAGGTAGCCACATGGGAAATCCTGGACAAGACTCCAAATTTGTAACCACCCAATGGGTTCACATTCCCTGCTGCCTAGACAGAGCTGATTTATCAAGACAGGGGAATTGCAATACAGAAAGAGTAATTCACACAGAGCCAGCTGTGCAGGAGACCGGAGTTTTATTTACAGTTAGAGACATAAATTCATAAGAGTTTAATTAGCTTTCAGGCACACTTCAAGTACATTTCATGTCTCCAACTCCTGTTGTACAATATATCCCTGCTTTTAAACAGTAGATTTAAAACAAACAACTTTGGTTTTGTGGGATTTTTCTTTTATGAGTTTTTTTAATGAATGTGAAGTTTCAAAGAAGGCCAATCAAACACAAAAATATCTGCAAAGAGCCAGAATAAGCCTTGAACAACATACAGTGAATAAAACATCAAGGTTTATTTTCTTTTAATTTATTTATTTTTTATTATTATTATACTTTAAGTTCTAGGGTACATGTGCATAACGTGCAGGTTTGTTACATATGTATACTTGTGCCATGTTGCTGTGCTGCACCCATCAACTCGTCAGCACCCATCAACTCGTCATTTACATCAGGTATAACTCCCAATGCGATCCCTCCCCCCTCTCCCCTCCCCATGATAGGCCCCGGTGTGTGATGTTCCCCTTCCCGAGTCCAAGTGATCTCATTGTTCAGTTCCCACCTATGAGTGAGAGCATGCGGTGTTTGGTTTTCTGTTCTTGTGATAGTTTGCTTAGAATGATGGTTTCCAGCTGCATCCATGGCCCTACAAAGGACACAAACTCATCCTTTTTTATGGCTGCATAGTATTCCATGGTGTATATGTGCCACATTTTCTTCATCCAGTCTGTCACTGATGGACATTTGGGTTGATTCCAAGTCTTTGCTATTGTGAATAGTGCTGCAATAAACATACGTGTGCATGTGTCTTTATAGCAGCATGATTTATAATCCTTTGGGTATATACCCAGTAATGGGATGGTTGGGTCATATGGTACATCTAGTTCTAGATCCTTGAGGAATTGCCATACTGTTTTCCATAATGGTTGAACTAGTTTACAATCCCACCAACAGTGTAAAAGTGTTCCTATTTCTCCACATCCTCTCCAGGACCTGTTGTTTCCTGACTTTTTAATGATTGCCATTCTAACTGGTGTGAGATGGTATCTCATTGTGGTTTTGATTTGCATTTCTCTGATGGCCAGTGGTGATGAGCATTTTTTCATGTGTCTGTTGGCTGTATGAATGTCTTCTTTTGAGAAATGTCTGTTCATATCTTTTGCCCACTTTTTCATGGGGTTGTTTGTTTTTTTCTTGTAAATTTGTTTGAGTTCTTTGTAGGTTCTGGATATTAGCCCTTTGTCAGATGAGTAGATTGCAAAAATTTTCTCCCATTCTGTAGGTTGCCTGTTCACTCTGATGGGAGTTTCTTTTGCTGTGCAGAAGCTCTTTAATTTAATTAGATCCCATTTGTCAATTTTGGCTTTTGCTGCCGTTGCTTTTGGTGTTTTAGACATGAAGTCTTTGCCCATGCCTATGTCCTGAATGGTATTACCTAGGTTTTCCTCTAGGGTTTTTATGGTATTAGGTCTAACATTTAAGTCTCTAATCCATCTTGAATTAATTTTTGTATAAGGAGTAAGGAAAGGATCCAATTTCAGCTTTCTCCTTATGGCTAGCCAATTTTCCCAGCATCATTTATTAAATAGGGAATCCTTTCCCCACTTCTTGTTTCTCTCAGGTTTGTCAAACATCAGATGGTTGTAGATGTGTGGTATTATATCTGAGGACTCTGTTCTGTTCCATTGATCTATATCTCTGTTTTGGTACCAGTACCATGCTGTTTTGGTTACTGTAGCCTTGTAGTATAGTTTGAAGTCAGGTAGCGTGATGCCTCCAGCTTTGTTCTTTTGTCTTAGGATTGTCTTGGAGATGCGGGCTCTTTTTTGGTTCCATATGAACTTTAAAGCACTTTTTTCCAATTCTGTGAAGAAACTCATTGGTAGCTTGATGGGGATGGCATTGAATCTATAAATTACCTTGGGCAGTATGGCCATTTTCACGATATTGATTCTTCCTATCCATGAGCATGGTATGTTCTTCCATTTGTTTGTGTCCTCTTTTATTTCACTGAGCAGTGGTTTGTAGTTCTCCTTGAAGAGGTCCTTTACATCCCTTGTAAGTTGGATTCCTAGGTATTTTATTCTCTTTGAAGCAATTGTGAATGGAAGTTCATTCATGATTTGGCTCTCTGCTTGTCTGTTACTGGTGTATAAGAATGCTTGTGATTTTTGCACATTAATTTTGTATCCTGAGACTTTGCTGAAGTTGCTTATCAGTTTAAGGAGATTTTGGGCTGAGACATTGGGGTTTATACAATCATGTCATCTGCAAACAGGGACAATTTGACTTCTTCTTTTCCTAACTGAATATCCTTGATTTCTCTCTCTTGCCTGATTGCCCTAGCCAGAACTTCCAACACCAGGTTGAATAGGAGTGGTGAGAAGAGGGCATCCCTGTCTTGTGCCAGTTTTCAAAGGGAATTTGTCCAGTTTTTGCCCATTCAGTATGATATTGGCTGTGGGTTTGTCATAATTAGCTCTTATTATTTTGAGGTACGTTCCATCAACACCGAATTTATTGAGCGTTTTTAGCATGAAGGGCTGTTGAATTTTGTCAAAAGCCTTTTCTGCATCTATTGAGATAATCATGTGGTTCTTGTCTTTGGTTCTGTTTATATGCTGGATTATGTTTATTGATTTGCGAATGTTGAACCAGCCTTGCATCCCAGGGATGAAGCCAACTTCATCATGGTGGATAAGCTTTTTGATGTGCTGCTGAATCCGATTGGCCAGTATTTTATTGAGGATTTTTGTATCGATGTTCATCAGGGATATTGGTCTAAAATTCTCTTTTTTTGTTGTGTCTCTGCCAGGCTTTGGTATCAGGATGATGTTGGCCTCATAAAATGAGTTTGGGAGGATTCCCTCTTTTTCTATTGATTGGAATAGTCTCAGAAGGAATGGTACCAGCTCCTCCTTGTACCTCTGGTAGAATTCAGCTGTGAATCCATCTGGTCCTGGACTTTTTTTGGTTGGTAGGCTATTCATTATTGCCTCAATTTCAGAGCCTGCTATTGGTCTATTCAGGGATTCAACTTCTTCCTGGTTTAGTCTTGGGAGAGTGTAAGTGTCCAGGAAATTATCCATTTCTTCTAGATTTTCTAGTTTATTTGCATAGAGGTGTTTATAGTATTCTCTGATGGTAGTTTGTATTTTTGTGGGGTCGGTGGTGATATCCCCTTTATCATTTTTTATTGCGTCTATTTGATTCTTCTCTCTTTTCTTCTTTATTAGTCTTACTAGCGGTCTGTCAATTTTGTTGATCTTTTCAAAAAACCAACTCCTGGATTCATTGATTTTTTGGAGGGTTTTTTGTGTCTCTATCTCCTTCAGTTCTGCTCTGATCTTAGTTATTTCTTGCCTTCTGCTAGCTTTCGAATGTGTTTGCTCTTGCTTCTCTAGTTCTTTTAATTGTGATGTTAGACTGTCAATTTTAGATCTTTCCAGCTTTCTCTTGCGGGCATTTAGTGCTATAAATTTCCCTCTACACACTGCTTTAAATGTGTCCCGAGATTCTGGTATGTTGTATCTTTGTTCTCATTGGTTTCAAAGAACATCTTTATTTCTGCCTTCATTTCTTTATGTACCCAGTAATCATTCAGAAGCAGGTTGTTCAGTTTCCATGTAGTTGAGCGGTTTTGATTGAGTTTCTTAGTCCTGAGTTCTAGTTTGATTGCACTGTGGTCTGAGAGACAGTTTGTTATAACTTCTGTTCTTTTACATTTCCTGAGGAGTGCTTTACTTCCAATTATATGGTCAATTTTGGAATAAGTGTGATGTGGTGCTGAGAAGAATGTATATTCTGTTGATTTGGGGTGGAGAGTTCTGTAGATGTCTATTAGGTCTGCTTGCTGCAGAGATGAGTTCAATTCCTGGATATCCTTGTTAACTTTCTGTCTCGTTGATCTGTCTAATGTTGACAGTGGGGTGTTGAAGTCTCCCATTATTATTGTATGGGAGTCCAAGTCTCTTTGCAAGTCTCTAAGGACTTGCTTTATGAATCTGGGTGCTCCTGTATTGGGTGCATATATATTTAGGATAGTTAGCTCTTCCTGTTGAATTGATCCTTTTACCATTATGTAATGGCCTTCTTTGTCTCTTTTGATCTTTGATGGTTTAAAGTCTGTTTTATCAGAGACTAGTATTGCAACCCCTGCTTTTTTCTGTTCTCCATTTGCTTGGTAAATCTTCCTCCATCTGTTTATTTTGAGCCTATGTATGTCTCTGCGTGTGAGATGGGTCTCCTGAATACAGCAGACTGATGGGTCTTGACTCTTTATCCAGTTTGCCAGTCTGTGTCTTTTAATTGGAGCATTTAGTCCATTTACATTTAAGGTTAATATTGTTATGTGTGAACTTGATCCTGCCATTATGATATTAACTGGTTATTTTGCTCGTTAGTTGATGCAGTTTCTTCCTAGCCTAAATGGTCTTTACATTTTGGCATGTTTTTGCAATGGCTGGTACCAGTTGTTCCTTTCCATGTTTAGTGCTTCCTTCAGGGTCTCTTGTAAGGCAGGCCTAGTGGTGACAAAATCTCAAGCATTTGCTTATCTGTAAAGGATTTTATTTCTCCTTCACTTGTGAAACTTAGTTTGGCTGGATATGAAATTCTGGGTTGAAAATTCTTTTCTTTAAGAATGTTGAATATTGGCTCCCACTCTCTTCTGGCTTGTAGAGTTTCTGCTGAGAGATCTGCTGTTAGTCTGATGGGCTTCCCTTTGTGGGTAACCCGACCTTTCTCTCTGGCTGCCCTTAAGATTTTTTCCTTCATTTCAACTTTGGTGAATCTGGCAATTATGTGTCTTGGAGTTGCTCTTCTCAAGGAGTATCTTTGTGGCGTTCTCTGTATTTCCTGGATTTGAATGTTGGCCTGCCCTACTAGGTTGGGGAAGTTCTCCTGGATGATATCCTGAAGAGTGTTTTCCAACTTGGTTCCATTTTCCCCCTCACTTTCAGGCACCCCAATCAGACGTAGATTTGGTCTTTTTACATAATCCCATACTTCTTGCAGGCTTTGTTCATTTCTTTTTCTTCTTTTTTCTTTTGGTTTCTCTTCTCGCTTCATTTCATTCATTTGATCCTCAATCGGTGATACTCTTTCTTCCAGTTGATCGAGTCGGTTACTGAAGCTTGTGCATTTGTCACGTATTTCTCATGTCATGGGTTTCATCTCTTTCATTTCCTTTATGACCTTCTCTGCATTAATTACTCTAGCCATCAATTCTTCCACTTTTTTTTCAAGATTTTTAGTTTCTTTGCGCTGGGTACGTAATTCCTCCTTTAGCTCTGAGAAGTTTGATGGACTGAAGCCTTCTTCTCTCATCTCGTCAAAGTCATTCTCCGTGAAGCTTTGATCCGTTGCTGACGATGAGCTGCGCTCCTTTGCCGGGGAAGATGTGCTCTTATTTTTTGAATTTCCAGCTTTTCTGCCCTGCTTTTGCCCATCTTTGTGGTTTTATCTGCCTCTGGTCTTTGATGATGATGGTGACATACTAATGGGTTTTTGGTGTAGGTGTCCTTCCTGTTTGATAGTTTTCCTTCTAACAGTCAGGACCCTCAGCTGTAGTTCTGTTGGAGATTGCTTGAGGTCCACTCCAGACCCTGTTTGCCTGGGTATCAGTAGCAGAGGCTGCAGAAGATAGTATATTTCTGAACAGCGAGTATACCTGTCTGATTCTTGCTTTGGAAGCTTCCTCTCAGGGGGGTACTCCACCCTGTGAGGTGTGGGGTGTCAGACTGCCCCTAGTGGGGGATGTCTCCCAGTTAGGCTACTCAGGGGTCAGGGACCCACTTGAGCAGGCAGTCTGTCCCTTCTCAGATCTCAACCTCCGTGTTGGGAGATCCACTGCTCTCTTCAAAGCTGTCAGACAGAGTCGTTTGGGTCTGCAGAGGTTTCTGCTGCGTTTGTTATTGTTTACTGTGCCCTGTCCCCAGAGGTGGAGTCTACAGAGACAGGCAGGTTTCCTTGAGCTGCTGTGAGCTCCACCCATTTCGAGCTTCCCAGCGGCTTTGTTCACCTACTTAAGCCTCAGCAATGGCGGGCGCCCCTCCCCCAGCCTCGCTGCTGCCTTGCCGCGAGATCACAGACTGCTGTGCTAGCAATGAGGGAGGCTCCGTGGGCGTGGGACCCTCCTGGCCAGGTGTGGGATATAATCTCCTGGTGTGCCTGTTTGCTTAAAGCGCAGTATTGGGGTGGGAGTTACCCGATTTTCCACGTGTTGTGTGTCTCAGTTCCCCTGGCTAGGAAAATGGATTCCCTTTCCCCTTGCACTTCCCAGGTGAGGTGATGCCTCGCCCTGCTTCAGCTCTCGCTGGTCGGGCTGCAGCAGCTGACCAGCACCTATTGTCCAGCACTCCCTAGTGAGATGAACCCAGTACCTCAGTTGAAAATGCAGAAATCACCGGTCTTCTGTGTCGCTCGCACTGGGAGTTGGAGACTGGAGCTGTTCCTATTCGGCCACCTTGCTCCGCCCCCTCAACATCAAGGTTTAAATTGTTGCTTTAACTTCCTTTTGGCTGGAAACTCCATATTCTGGTAATTCACCAAAATGACCAACACAAGGAAAAGAGGAGAGACACCCAATGTATGTTTTCTAGACCTTTTAGAAAACATGGAGTTGGCCACATGCATGGGAGTCTATAAAAAAAGTGATACTGTAGACATCAAGGGAATGGGTATGGTTCAAAAAGTAATGCCTCGCAAGTGTTACCATGGCAAAAGCTGGAAGAGTCTATAATCTTACTTAGCATGCTGTTAGCATTGCTGTAAAAAAAAGAAAAAAAAAAAGTTAAAGGCAAGATTCTTGCCAAAAGAATTAATGCGCATATGGAGCACATTAAACACTCTAAGGCACAAGGTAGCCTCCTGAAATGCATGAAAGAAAGTGATCAGAAAAAGAAGGGAGCCAAAGAGAAAGGTACCTGAATTCAGCTGACAGGCCAGACTGCTGCACCAAGAGAAGCACACTTTGTGAGAACCAATGGAGAGGAGCCAGAGCTACTGGAACCTATTCCCTATGAATTCACGACATAATAGGTGCAAATAATAATAATAATAAAAGACCCTTGGACTGTTAAAAAAAAAAATTGTTCCGTTAATATCAGCCCACAGAAATTGCAGAGAAAGCCAGTAGTGATGCTGCAAAAACAAAATATAAGGAAATTGACATCTAAAAAAAGAATCAAATTTTGAAGACTACCAGAAGAGACAAGAGATGATGGTCTTGTATTGCCAGAAAAAGTCAAAAAGGACAATGTTTGATGCTACAATTGTTTTTACCAAGTGTAAGCGTCTTCTGAAACAATGGATCAATCTTTTTATCTACTTTTTTGCTGAGGAAGAGACTCTTCCCAAGTTTTTACCAACAGAAATTTGTGATAAATTTTCTGGTGGGCCGGGCATGGTGGCTCACACCTGTAATCCCAGCTCTTTGGGAGGCTGAGGCGGGCAGATCACCTAAGGTCAGGAGTTCAAGACCAGCCTGGCCAACATGGCAAAACCCTGTCTCTACTAAAAATACAAAAAAATTAGCCAGGCGTGGTGGCGGGTGCCTGTAATCCCAGTTTCTTGCCAGGCTGAGGCATGAGAATCGCTTGAACCCAGAAGATGGAGGTTGCAGTGAGCCAAGACCGCGCCATTGCACTCCAGCCTGGGCAACAACAATGAAACTGCGTCTCAAAAAAAAAAAATTCTGGTGAAAATATCTTAGTGAAATTTTTCAACTGCAAAGACAATTGAAAACTACAAGAATTGTTCCCAAAGAAACAAAATATGAATGGTAATTGTAATTTCTGTAATTTATTGTAAATTTCTTTGTGAAGTGTGATTTGTATAAATCTCTGTCAATGTATTTATATGTTCATGACTTTTCCTCTTTGCCTATTTGTTCCTTCATATTAAAGAAGCTTTTCAAAATTAAAATTAGCAAAGAGATGTTCTTTGGTCACCTAGAAGCTGACAGAGTGACAAATCTATACGTCTACTGCATATGTACATGTAAAGAGGAGTGAATTCATTTCCTAAGACTGCTGTAACAAACTATCACAAACTGTGGAACTTAAAACAGCAGAAATTTATTGTTTTGTGGCTCTGGAGGCTAGAAGTAAGAAAGCAATGTGTTAGCAGCAGGGTCATGCTCTCTGACGGATCTGAAAAAGAATACGTTTTATACCTTTCCCTTGGCTTCAGGTGTGCTCCAGCAATCAATCTTTGGAGTTCATTCACTGATTTGCAACTGCTTAACTCCATAATCTCTGCTTTCAAGGTCACATGGCTTTCTCCCTATATGTCTCTGTCTTTACCTGGTCAGCATTACCCTGAGTGTCCATCTCTCTCTCTTCATACGCTTTTTTTTTTTTTTTTTTTTTTTTTTTTTTTGAGTTGGAGTCTGACTCTGTCGCCCAGGCTAGAGTGCAGTGGCCTGATCTCAGCACTCTGCAACCTCCCCTCCCGGGTTCAAGCTATTCTCCTGCCTCAGCCTCCCGTGTAGCTGGAATTACAGGCATGAGCCACCACACCCGGCTAATTTTTGTGTTTTTAGTAGAGACGTGTTGGCCAGGCTGTTGGCCAGCATGTTGGCCAGGCTGGTCTCGAATTCCTGACCTCAGGTGATCCGCCCGCCTCGGCCTCCCAAAGTGCTGGAATTACAGGCGTGAGCCACCGTGCCCGACCTGTATATATGTATGTACGTATATATGTATCTATCTATCTATCTGGACACTAGGCATTTTGGATTAGGTGCCCACCTATACCCATATGGCTTCATCTTAACAAATTACATCTGCAGTAACCCTATTTCCACATAAGGTCACATTCTGAGTTACTGCAGGTTAGGACTTAACACAGCTTTTTGGGGAGGGGAAGAATCACGAGGGAAGACACAATTCAACCCATAACAAGGAATAATTTTGACAGTAATTGCCAATTTGCAGATGTTAAGGCTCAAAAACAAACTACAATATTATTGTTCATTAACACACAAATGTGTAGGTATGTTTTTTCCCCTTAAAAAAACACACTGGTGTAATTAAAAACAATCCACTACTTTTCCCTTTAGCGCTGTAATTTTTTTAACTGGAATGATTACTTCAACAAAAGAAAAATTTCACTATCTGCGTTTCTTTTCCGGTCATCGTTATTATCCGTTTTACTATTACTACTGAAAATCACTGTGTTAAAAACGATGCGTACAGGTGTCAACCAGGCTAGCTGTCCACTGCTGGACCGCGTAGGGCCCTCAGCGCTGGGCTCCGACCCCTCCGGGTGCCTTTCTCCTCAGACGCTCTCTTTCCCAGGAGGCTCCGCGGCGGAGCGTCCCATCGCCCTAAAAGCCACTGGCTGACGCAGCCAAAAAAAAAAAAACTCGATGGCCCGCTTATCCCACACTAGGGGGCGCCTGCTTCTCCGGCCGCCACAGAGCGCTCTGGATGCCTGAAGCCCGCCCAGCTCGCCGCCTCTGGAAAAGCTCAACACCATTTCTCCGCCCTTCCCGAGATTGCCAACGAGGCAGGCTCTGATGCGCATGCGCAAACACGTTCGCCCCGCTCGGAGCTAAGGCGCATGCGTCCCCTGAAATTGCCGCCACCCGGTCTACCTTCCAGTTTCCAGTTCCGGCCTCCAAGGGGCGGGCAGAAGCTGGAAACATGCGGCTGTCGGTCGCTGCAGCCATCTCCCATGGCCGCGTATTTCGCCGTCTGGGCCTCGGTCCCGAGTCCCGCATCCATCTGTTGCGGAACTTGCTCACAGGGCTGGTGCGGCACGAACGCATCGAGGCACCATGGGCGCGTGTGGACGAGATGAGGGGCTACGCGGAGAAGGTGAGGAGCGGGGCCCTCTTGTCCACTCTGCGGGTCTAGTCTGAGGGGGCGGGGCCGGCTGCAAGTGGAAAGGGACTGGGACCAACCTGGTAAACCATTCCCCAAGTCTGAGTCTTCTAGGACCCTCAGCTGAACCCGCCCCTCCATCGCCTCTAATGGAAGACTGGTTAGGGCTGCGGAGTTAGAGATGGCGTAGATTGGAGATGCTTTGCTAGTGGAAAGAATGCATTGCAGTCCGGCATTAGAGAAATTAGATTGGCACCTTGTTTTCTTGCTCGGTTGGATCCATGATGTTATGTCCTCACAGCTCATCGACTATGGGAAGCTGGGAGACACCAACGAACGAGCCATGCGCATGGCTGACTTCTGGCTCACAGTGAGTGCGTCCTATCGGCCTTCAGAATCCCACCCTTTACTCCCTAGGGGTGGGGGTTGGAAGGAGGAGAACTGTGCAGAATTAAGCTTGGGTACTCACTTATGGGCCAATGTTGTTAACTAAATTAGAAACTGTGTCTTAAGTTAGTTGAAGTCGATGTCAATATACCTCTGCACAACTGCCTATAGACTCCTTTGTGTAACATTGACTCTACCAGATTGGTGAGGGGCGGGGGAGGTCTTTCTATGTGTGGATGGACCTTATCTTTGGGAGTGGCCTAAAGTTAAATGCCTCTGCAGTTTTGCCTGACTCTTCTGTCTCTTGGATAATTCTCCCTCTAGGAGAAAGACTTGATCCCAAAGCTGTTTCAAGTTCTGGCCCCTCGATACAAAGATCAAAATGGGGGCTACACAAGAATGCTGCAGATCCCAAATCGGAGTTTGGATCGGGCCAAAATGGCAGTGATCGAGTATAAAGGGAACTGCCTCCCACCCCTGCCTCTGCCTCGCAGAGACAGCCACCTTACACTCCTAAACCAGCTGCTGCAGGGTTTGCGGCAGGACGTCAGCCAGAGCCAGGAAGCAAGCAACCACAGCTCCCACACAGCTCAAACACCAAGGATTTAACTGGATCTAAAGAGTCTGCAGCCCTTAATCAGTGCCCATGATCACAGGCCTTTGGAGCGCTTTTACTCTCTGAGAAGAACTGGAGCTAGAGATGTAAAATGGACAGTCTTAATGGGATTGAGAACCTTCTGGGAGCCAGATGACCCTCTCTTTGCACAATAGATAAAAGTCTTTATATGAATATATATAAGTTCATTTCTTTTTTCCCTCCTGTGGGATTTCTGGAGAATGAGAATTACCCAAATGCTCAGTCTACCTGGGATAGTAAATTCCTGGCTTATGCTTCTGGTCCTTAAATTTGGGTTATTTTTGGTTAGTGCAGTTCTGTTTTTCTTAATGCCAGTTTACATGGGAATGCATCCTGTAATTCCAAATGTTGCCAGAGGTGGTTTTGTTTTGACATCTGGTCTCCTAGAGACTGAGTGCTTGGGATTTCTTAGAGAAGATTACTTCCTGACAGGGGTAGGGGAGTGACAATCTGCAAGTGAAACTTCCTTAAACAATCTTGTATCCTACGAACCTTCAGGGGATACTGTAATCATTCCTCTGTTTTGAGGCAGGATCACACATTACCTTCATGTGTTCCCTTCAGCCCCCTAAATGGGCCTGGGAGGAGAGGACCCAAGAACTCAGATGTTCTACCAGTTTGGCCAAAGGGGTGGAAACATTCAGCAGAGGATGTTGGTCTCCAGGATAAGCTCCTTCCTCTTGGTGGGGGGAAGGGTAAGAAAGAGGGTCTATGCCTGAGAAGGATTAGGATATTAAACCTCCTAGGAATTTCCTGGAAATTTTTATTGTTGTCAAATCTGGCCTCTCTGGGAACCCAGAAAAGGGAAATCCGGCTTCAGAATGTGAGAAGCTGGGAACCCCTTTCTTGGCACAGCCAGGCTGCCGTTCCCTTGGGTTCAGAGGCTTTAGTATGGTGGTAGTTATGGAAAGACGGAAAGGAGCCATCACTTTTGGTCCAAACACTTGATAGCAGTGCCTGATAATTGCCGTATCTCCAGTAGAGTAGGTAGAAGAGGTTTTATCTTAGGCTCTATCTTCTGAGTGTATTTGGCCCACTGAACCCATCCACTGTCTGAGACAATAAGTAAGAGTAAAGGTAAAGGGATCACTGGTGTAGCAGACATGGCTTCAGTGACAGAACGAACTATTCTGGTGCTAATTTAGCTGTAGCTTCGTTAGTCTGATACTCATCTACTCCTAACAGAGCTCTTTATCTCTTTTTCTCTACTCTGGTTTGTTCTTCACACTAGCCAGAAAGCTCTTACATTTCAAATGAAATATAGTAGACACTCAAAACATTTATGAAATAAAGCTACAACTCTGCTTCTGCTAAAAAATATACCCCTCTTCTGTCTTAGCGTGAACATCCACCCTAGCTAGATATCTAGGAGTCATGCCTGACTTCTAGAAAAACCACTTTCCTTAAAACCACATCTTTATTTTGAATAGATGGATTGTGGCTCAGCTCCTGTAGCTTTTCTTCTTAGACCCCAGAAATATATCTCCCTGTGGGACTTCCAACAGTTCCCTACATGCGCTTTGAGCATCTGCTGGTTCCCAGCATCAATTTAGGCAGAAGGGATACAATATCCACTGTTTGTCTAATAGAGACTAGAGATAAGAAACAACCTGTACCATCAATGAGCTCACAATAACAGGCCACTGCCACTACCACAGTGGCCTCAAGGGACACTGCTTCCCCTGTAATGTTTTGGTCCAAATAAAAGTAGATGAATCCTAAAACATTTGCTAAAGGCTCAGGGATAACACAAGGAAAGTAACAGCATCAAGAATTTTACTGCCGGGCCTGGTGGCTCATTCCTGTAATCCCAGCATTTCAGGAGGCCAAGGCGGGTGGATCATAAGGTCAGGATATCAACACCATCCTGGCTGACATGGTGAAACCCGGTCTCTACTAAAAATACAAAAAAATTAGCCGGGCATGGTGGCGGCACCTATAGTCCCAGCTACTGGGGAGGCTGAGGCAGGAGAATGGCATGAACCCGGGAAGCGGAGCTTGCAATGAGCCAAGATTGCACCATTGACTCCAGCCTGGGCAACACAGTGAGACATCTCAAAAAAAAAAAAGAATTTTACTAATCGAGCTTATAAATAACTTTTCTTCAACTAGTGGACTGCTCCCCCCAAGTCCATCTAAGCACCTCTTAAATACATTCCAAATCCAAGAGTACCACTCTCAAAGGTTCCCACCATCTTGGGCTCCAGTTCTTTACATAAGGTTGACAAAGTAATGATCACTCCTTTCTCAAAAGGTAACAAGTTTAGGCTTTACAGTTAAAACACTGCAAGCCTGTTATCTTGGGGAGATGACTAGAAAAGTCAGAGATTATTTCCTTACACTAATCTACACTGAAATTAACAAGTCATGTTTTTATTTCCACAATGTTCCTCAAATCTGCAATCAACTCGCTCCCTAATATGAAACCCAAGATACCTCTATCCTGGATTACTGCAACAACCTCCTAGCTTACCTCCCTCTACACTTTGGCTGTAGTGATGGGAATCCGATCATCTTACTTCCCTGGTGATGGTCGCCAGTTGCTTATTTCCTATGGGAAAGAGTCCAGATTCCTTATCATGACTCCCTTCCTAGTTCAGGCATCTACTCATCACTCCAGCTACTTCTTTTGCCTTCCTTTGCTATGCTCTCTAAGCATAAAAGTTCCTATTTTGGATGTTTCCCTGTGCACATCTCCCCTGTCCACAACCTTTTGTTAAAGCAGTCCCTGCCGCACAGAGAGCCTTCTCTCTTTTACCTGCTTAACTTACACACAAACTTTTGGCAGCACCTAGGTGGCTCCCCGACCATCCCCACACCTAAATTCATGACTTTGTCAACTGAGGTGCTCTATTTCCATAACACACTGAATTTGCCACATTGCATTACAGTTTCCTACAGTGGATTTGTTCCTGAATGGGTTGTAGTGGACAGGCCTAAACTAAGTTAAAGCAGTGAGAATCTAGGCTCTATTCTGCCTAGATGAATAAATTGGCATGTTATTCTAAGTGTCAGTGGGGAACTGGCTTTAGGCAGAAGATAACACTGAGAGTAGCAGATTAGAACAACTAAAACTACAGCACCAAGAGCTCCCAAACTAGAGTCCTGGTTACGTTGGAATAATAATCTTTTTTAGTGATTATTCCCATTTGGGTCTGAATTTTCTGTTAATTGCTACTAAAAGTAATCTGATAGTTTGTGTACCATTGAACCTTTAAAGAAGTGCTTCTCAAAAATTGTGACTGTGACCTACAGGTCAAAAAACATTTTACATCAGAACAGATTAGTCATAAACATAAATGATTGAAACAAAATCTTCGTAAAAGGTTATTTACCTTTACAAATATGATCTACACTCATATTTTCTACTTGTTCACCTTTTATATGCTGGCCCCAATTCACTAAATTGATTTTACAACCCACTAATGGATTATAACCTACTCTTTGAAAAACACTTTTCATAGCCAGTATTCCAGTGACTAATCATTGCCTTTGCTGGATTAAAATCCAGACATTTAATGACACAAAGGTTATCTCTGACCTGGTCCCAGCCACTTCTCAGCCTCCTCTCCTACCACTATTTGCAGCTACCCTTCGTGAGAAACTGCTTGTTATTCCCTGACTGTATTACTACTTGGTATATGATGTTCCCTCTACTATAATGTTTGCCGTCTTTCAAGTCCACTCCTACTTGTCATTCAAATATTTGCTCAGAAGTCACTTTTTTGAGGCCCCAAACTCCATATCACCCTCCAAATGGGCTCAGGCCTCTCTTGTGTACTGTTATGTATAATCCTGTGGGCATACTCCTAACTAGTTGCCTGTCTACTTAACTGATCCCTTCATTCAGCCAAACTGCTGAAGCCAGAGACTGGGACTCATTCTTGGTAACTCTACCATAAGGCCCAATACAAAATCGGTGCTCAATATATGTTCATTAAATAAGGAGGAGTAAGCTACATCCATGCCATATTCAACTCTCTGGCTGAGCTTTACAAACAATAAACATGGTACCACATGCAGAGACAGGGTTAAGCTACACTACTGAGTATACCAAGCAAAATAAATGGTCTCCTGCCTCTTCTGGAACTTAAATGCTAATAATGATTGTCAGGAATGTGAGCATATTTCTAATTCATTTCCCAGACATTTTATATTACAATTTTTTGGAATATTTCTAACCAACCCATAGATAGAAAACACCTATAAATTTTCCAAGACTAGCCAAAAGCTGAAAGATTGCATTTTTTGTAAAGTGTTGACAGAATTACCCAGGCAAAGCTCAGCACTATTCCAGTGATCCAATTTCTTTCTTTCTTTCTAGTTAACACATCCATCACCACCTATGCTGTACATTATTTCTCCAGAACTTGTTCATCTTATAACTGAAAGTTTAGACCTTTGATCAACATCTCTATTTCCCTCACACCTCAGACCCTGGCAACGACTGTTCTACTATGTTTCTATGAGTTCGATGTTTTTAAATTTCATATATGAATGAGATCATACATAATTTTCTTTCTGTGTCTAACTTATTCACTTAGCATAATGTTCTCCTGGTTTATCCATGTTGTCATGAATGGCAGGATTTCCTTTTTTATGGCTAAATACAATTCCATTGTATATAAATATACTACATTCACTTTATCTATTTATGTGTTGACAGACAGATTTTTTCTGTATCTTGGCTATTGTAAATAAGCCTGCAGTGAACATGGGAATGCAGATATCTCTCTTCAGGATCCTGATTTTGTTTCCCAGAAGTGGGATTGCTGGATCATAGGGTAATTCTATTTTTAATTTTTTGAAGAACCTTCATACTACTGTTTCCCATAGTGGCTGTACCAATTTACATTCCCACCAAGAGTGTAAAAGTGTTCCCCTTTCTCCACATCCTCACCAACACTTGTCATCTCCTATCTTTTTTTTTTAATAGCCATGCTAACAAGGGTGGGATGATATCTCATTATGGTTTTGATTTACATTTCTCTGATGATTAGTGGTGCTGAACACTTTTTCATGTATTGCTTCTTTAGAAAATATTCAGATCCTTTGCTCATTTTCAAATCAGATTTTTTGTGTTTTCTTGATATTGAGTTGTATGAGTTCCTTATATATTTTGGATATCAGCCCCTTATCAGATATGGTTTGCAAATATTTTCTCCCATTCGGTAGGTTGCCTTTTCGTTTTGTTGATTGTTTCCTTTGATGTACAGAGCCTTTTAGTTTGATGTGGTCCAACTTGTTTATTTTCATTTTGTTTGCCTATGCTTTTCGTGTCATATCTGAAAAATCATTGCCAAGGCTAATGTCAAGGAGCTGTTCCCCTATGTTTTCTTCTGAGAGTTTTACAGTTTCACATCTTACATTTAAGTCTTGAATCCATTCCAAATTCATTTTTATATGGTATAATACAAGGGTCCAATTTTGTCATTTTGCATATGTCTGTCCAGTTTTCCCAACACTATTTATTGAAGGGACTTTTTGTTCCCCATTGTGTATTCTTGGTGCCTCATCAAAGATTAGTTGACCAGCTGGGCATAGTGGCTCACACCTATGATCCCAGCACCTCGAGAGGCAGGGGCAGGAGGATCACTTGAGCACAAGGGTTTGAAAGCAGGCTGGGCAACATCTGGAGACCTCATCTCTACAAAAAAATCCAGAAAATTAGCTGAATGTGGTGGTGTATGCTTATAGTCCCAGCTCCTCAGGAGGCTGAGATGGAAAGATCACTTGAGCCCGGGAAGTCAGGGCTGCAGTGAGCCAAGATTGTGCCTCTGCACTCCAATCTGGGAAACACAGTGAGACCCTATTTAAAAAAAAAAATCAGTTGATCATATGACCATATATGCATGGATTTATTTCTGAGTTCTCGATCCTGTTTTATTGGTCTGTGTGTCTATGTTTAGGATGTACATGCAAAACAGTATGGTACATAATGTTTTGATTGCCGTAACTTTGTAATGTAGTTTGAAATCAGCAAAGGTGATGCCTCCAGCTTTGTTCTTTATCAAGATTATTTATTCTATTTGGAGTCTTTCATGGTTCTATACTAATTTTAGGATTTTTTTCTACATCTATGAAAAATACTATGGAATTTCATAAGGATTGAATTGAATGTGTAGATCACTTTGGGTAACATGGACATTTTAATATTATTAATTCTTCCAATCCATAAACATGGAATGTATTTCCAGCTATTTGTTCTTTTTCAGTTTCTTTCATTGGCGCCTCATAGTTTTCAGTGTATAGATCTTTTGTGTGTGTGTGTGTGTGTGTAGATTTTTCACCTCCTTGGTTAAATTTATTCTTAAGGTTTTATTCTTTTTGATGCTGTTATAAACAGGATTGTTTTCTTTGTTTCCTTTTGCAGTCTAGTTTTACACTATACATTCTTCATTACAACAATGGTATAATTATATTGTTCAGCACTCATTACTAAATCGTGGACTACTTAAGAGCATATGCATCTAATTCACTTTTCCCACCACCCTGTAAAGAACATGAGACAAAATAGGCATCTATAAATGTCTGTTGAATGAATCAATGTGTTATACTGAGTTCTTCTGCTTAGCTCTGTCTTTTGGACTCACTGACTCCTCCCTTCTCCTGTTTCCTCCTTTTTCATCTAAAAAAGAACTTCCTGCAAAGCTGATTCCCTATTGTTCATGCCTGGGTAATGTTTGTACCCTTAAGGCTTTCCTCTATGTGCTCTTAAATGCATGGGCATAGTGTAGCTCTCCTTTAGTGCTGGGATATAAATGTGTTATTGACATTTTGGTTTTGTTTTTGTTTTTTGAGGCGATTCTCCTGCCTCAGCCTCCCAAGTAGCTGGGATTACAGGTGCCTGCCACGAGGCTTGGCTAATTTTTGTATTTTTAGTAGAGATGGATTTTCACCATGTTGGCCAGGCTGGTCTCGAACTCCTGATCTCAGGTGATCCGCCTGCCTCGGCCTCCCAAAGTACTGGGATTACAGGCGTGAGCCACTGAGCCCAGCCTTAAATTTGGTAGTTAAATCTGAGATATCTTAATAATAGAAATGGTTTGTGTGGTTACATTTCCAGGAAAGGACTTTAAACTTTTCTGATATTTTTGCATTCTGTTCCACAACATATCTATTTAATATAAAAATAATGTTTTAATTCTCACAAGTTAAATATTGTACATTACACACACACACATGAATGCACACAATTTTCTATCAAAATTAATGTCTTGGGAAGACAAGCCTTGTTTACACTGTGGTTTCATATATACCTTGGCACACCACTGTGTAGCCCAGCATGGGAAGCACAGCATTAAAGAGTTTTTCTGCTCTTCACTTGAAAACACAAAAGGAGATGAAAACACAAAAGCTGTACCTAGGGATGTCACGGAAGACTTAATGACATTGTCCTGGCTTAATTTCTAACTACTTTTCCCTAAAATGGTTTCAGAACCTTTCCTACAATTATCTTCTCCTTTTATCCCAGAAGGAATAAAAAGAAAAAGAAGATAGTTCAGCTTCATATGTGCTGCATTTGAGATTCCTGGGAGCATCTGGAGCTTGAGGAAGAGGTTTTTGCTGGAAGAACAGATTTGGGAGTTGTCAGCAATTAAAGCTAAATAAATGGATAGAGTGACTCAGAGTATATACGTAGAGCGAGAGGAGGCTGAGGTCAGACAGTAGGGAACAGACAGGATAGAGAAATTTTGAAGGAGACAGAAGTTTTTAAGAGAGGAAAGGAAACTGCAAAATTCACCACAGTACCTAGCACGTGTCTTCTTTGTCATAGGAGGCACTCAATAAATAATCAGTTAACTTAGCAAGCATATTTCTTCTCCGTCCAAAGCACTATGCTTTGAAATATAGGGGTGGCCCCTCAAAGGCCCAAAAGACCCGTTAGAGAGACAGATCATAAATAACTACAACATAGTAAAACAGGTACTATGTACATGGTTGTACCTGAGGCCTACTGGAGTACCAAGAAAGGAGGCGGTCCATGCAGAACTTCTCAGAAGAAACAATGCTAGGGCTAAATCTTGAAGAATGATTAGGAAATCATCAAGCATTGGGGAAAGAAGTCAGTTTGGAGGGCATTCCATGCAGCAAGATCAGCAGGTATTAATGCATTGAATTATGAAATCGTATAGAGTGGTTGAGAAATTCCAAGTAATTTTGCACAGCAGGGATTTAGGATTGGAGGAAAAAGTAAAGGAAGTGAAGCAGGAAAGCCAGGCAAGACCAGGTTACAAAGTACCCTGTAAGATAATGATAAAGTGTTTGGATTTTATCCTGAAGACTAAGGGAAGCCACTGGTATTTTAAAATGGAGAAAAGAGGGATAAGAGTAACATTTCAGAAGGATCATCCTTGCATCAGATTGTAAGATAGGTGAGAGGGACAAGATTAGAAGCTGGTAAACCAAATAGGAAGCAAATTAAGGAGTCTAAGGGGAGTTGGAAACCCAGATTAGGCCAAAAACAGGGAAGACCTAGAGAAGCTGACAGAACAAACAGCCAATAGAAAAGGTAGAATAGACTAGACACATTGTATGTGATTACATGAGGTGGAGGAGAAACTAAGAGTCAAGATAACACCAGGTTTCTGTTTGGGTAGTTGGGTAGAGAAATTCTATTCATATATTCACAGAGAATGAGCATAAGTAAGAGGGGAAGTAGATCAGTAGTTACAGTGATGAACTTGGTTGTAAATATACTCATGTTAAGGAACTGTCTTGTCAACAATTGTTCTGGAGCTCAGAGGATAGATGTAAGCTAGCAATTCAAACTTGAGAGTCATACACACATACATGGGAAATGGAGCAATTGGTTTAGATGAGATTTCTCAAACAGGAAATATAGGGGAAGAAAAGAAAGAGTCCTAGCTGTCTCAGAATCCAGAGGAACAGAGTGTTGAAAATGTCAATTTGAGTGTATCTCCCCCAGTCGATTGTGAGTTATTGGGGGGCAGACAATAGTTAATTTTGTATTCTCAGAACCTAACATTGGCCAGGCTCCAGAGTATTGGTTTAAAGACTATCTTTGGCCATTGGACTTGGAAATTAGCACATTCACTGTTGACCTCTGATAGAGTTGTCTCTTGAGAAAGGCAAAAGCAGAAACCATAAAGATAGCTCAAGAAGTTTGGTGACCATGGAAAGGGAAGATGAGACAGAGACACATCAACAACTTGAAAGGGAGGCACATTTAAAAATCCATTTTGGGGATTTTTTTTTTTTTTTTTTTTGCAAGGTCATTTAGCTGTACAGATAGACACTTAAAGGGTATGTGTAAATTGAGGGAAAAATCCAAAATGTTGGGTTGAGAGCAAGAACAAAGGGAGCTTTCTTCTCATTCCTTATTGTTGCTTCCATAGCTCCTTCATTTTTGTGCAAAGTCCCTTATCTTTTGGGACTCAGAACGTTGGTGGTACCACTTCCTCTTAATGGTCTTGGCCTTAGCTGCTAAGGGATAAGGATCCTAGGGCATCTGTTAGCCCAACCGGCAGGAAGTCAGTTGGCAAGCTTGCAGTTTAAGCATGTCTACCTCTCAGGAGAAAGCATGCACAGTATATACTCCAGAGCTAGTAAAAAAAAAAAAAAATTATATATATATATATCATTAAATTCGGACAATCAGAGACCTAACAGGATGGTCTAGAGAAGATTGAGAGAACATCATGAATTCAAAACCTGACTGGGTAGTCAATATGGAGCTGGCAGAGATAGAAGCAAATACAGGAAGGTAAAGACCTCTCTACAGAAGTTCTGCAAACACTTGAGAACAAGATTGCCTTCCCCATCCCACCTTTTTAATGACAGGATGGTTCATTCATGCTGGGCTAATGGAGTTTGGGGTTGGGAGAAGACAGCTCCTAATCACTCACAGATTCAGTGAGGTCTTAGTCTTAGAGTCTTGCTCACCATCCCAAGACCTGCTATCATTCCATCCATGTGCTTGCCCCATCCATTTAGTTGCTCCATCCAAGTCTCTGGCCCCACTGTTCTACATTGTCCTCACCTCCAGTAACCCATCCAACTAGCCCACTCTGTTTACCAGGCCTCTAGCCCTTTCGTGATGAGATCTGCTTTACCCCTGAAATTTTGCCCTCCAGAATCTCACTCTGTAAACCCAGCTTCTTGTCTCTGGTTCCCTCATCCCCTTACACAGAGATGTTAAACCTCTAACTTCTTGAAACTCCAGTCCTTTGGACTCTCTCTTTTATCCTTTCGTGTACCAAGCCTTTCTTCCTTTTCAGCCCAGCCTGGATGTCATGAGCCAACACCACCATTCTCATGTCATGCCCTGTTGAACCTCTTGTCTTTTTCTCCCACCTACCTACTAATCACCAGATTTCTCTACCCCTGTGCCTTCTTCACTGAACGCTCCTAGAAACAAGAAGCATCAACAACCATTAGAACTGGCACCAACAGAGCTGGGTCCTGAACACAACTGAGCAAGCTTGGGTTGCCCAGTTCCATCACCTCACTGACTCCTGCAAACTTTCTCCACCTTTTTTTTCTTTTCTTTTTTTTTTTTTACCAAGATGGAGTCTTGCTCTGTCACACAGCCTGGAGTGCAGTGGCACGATCTCAGCTCACTATAACCTCCGTCTCCCAGGTTCAAGGGATTCTCCTACCTCAGCCTCCCAAGTAGCTGGGACTACAGGCATGTGCCAGCACAACTGGCTAATTTTTTTTTTTTTTTCTTTTTTGTGGTTTGAGTAGAGATGGGGTTTTCCACGTTGGCCAGTCTGGTATCAAACTCCTGACCTCAGATGATCTGCCTACCTCAGCCTCCCAAAGTGCTGAGATTACAGGTGTGAGCCACCCTGCCCAGCCTTTCTCCACTTTTCTTAAACCCTCTACTTCACCTTCACCTCACTGACTATTTTGGAAAAAAAAAAAAGGAGTCTGTAGGCAAAGTTCTCTCAATTCCCTGTCCTTGTGATCCTTATCTGTACCCACAAACTAGGCAATTAGTTGAAAGAGTTTTTACTGAAGACAGTTCACCCAATGACCAAGCTACCCAAAGTCCAATTCACCAAATTTTCCAAATTTATCAACTTAGAAAAATCTGCTTTTGGACACCAAAATCTAATTTGGTGAAATTATCAATCAAAAATTTGTTTATATCAGCAATTTATAAAGTTTATGGCAACTGTGTTGCATGGAAAAGTTTAACAGTTTTATGGATTCTGTTATTTAAGATTTGCAATTGATTTCAGTTTGACTTAGTTTAGTTTTAGTTTTACCAGTTTCTTCATTAGACTCATTGCACAGTGGATCTCAGTCAAGCTCCACTGAATGTCAGTTTTGTGTGTGATACACATTTCAGACACCTATGATTCAAATGCCTAAAACAAACAGATAATGCTCATTTGATCAAGATGATAAAAGTCTCTGAATTTAAAGCGTTGAAATGAGCACTTTCCAACTCACTCTATGAGGCAAGTTAATTACCCTGATACTAAAACCAGACAAAGATGTAACAAGAAAACAAAAATACAGATCAATATTTCATGTGAATATGCAAAATTCCTCAACAAAATACCAGTAAACTGAATCTAACAGCATATAAAAAGAGTTACCACCATGTCAAGTGGGGTTTATCCCAGAAATGCAACATTGGTTTTCCATCCTAAAATCAATTAATATAATACACCATATCATATCAAGAGAATAATAAATGAAACCACATAATCATCTCAGTATACACAGAAAAGGCATTTGACAAAATTGGACACCTTTTCATCATAAAACACCCAGTTAACTAGGAAAAAAGGGAATTTTTTCAACCTGATAAAAGGCATGTATGAAAAACTGTACCTATCATTATACTTAAAAGACTGGATGATTTCCCTCTAAAATCAAGAATAACACAAGGAGGTCCACTCTTGCCTCAACATTGTACTAGAGGAAAGAGCCACTGGAAAAGAAAAATAAATAAAAGACTTTTATATTGAAAAAGAAGAAGTAAAACTATCTACTTGCAAGTGACAAGGTATTGTATATAAAAAATCGTAAGGAATTTACAAAAAAAAAAAACCCTATGAAAACTAATAAGTTCAGCAAGATGGGAATACAAAAATCAACTGTATGCAAAAATCAACTGTATTTCTGCAGAGTAACAAGAAACAACTCAAAAAGGAAATTAACAATTCTATTTACAATAGCATCAAATAGAATAAAATGCTCAGGAATAAAGTAAAGGGCAAGACTTATACACTGAAAGCTACAAAACATTGTTGAGAGAAACGTTAAAATGCCTAAATAAATAGAAAGACATTATATGTTCAGGAATTAGAAAATATCACATTATTAAGATGCCAAATTGATTTACAGATTCAACATAATGCCTATCAAAATCACAGCTATGTTTTTGTAGAAATTGCTAAACCAATCCTTAAATTCTTAAAACTTACTACAACATAATCAAGACTGTGTGGTACCAGCATCTGTAGACGTATAGATCAGTGGAATAGAACTGAGAGTCCAGAAGTAAACCATTACATTTATGTTGTTCATTTTTGACAAAAATGATAAGAAAATTAAATAAAAGAGAAGTCTTACCAACAAATGATGCTCAGACAACTAGATATCCACATGCAAAAGAATAAAATTGGACTGCTACCTCACACCATATACCAAAACTAACTAAAATGGATCATTTACCTAATAAATATAGGAGCTGAAGCTATTAAACTCTTAGAAGAAAACACAGTGGTAAATTTATTGACCTTGGACAATGATTTCTTAGATATGACACCCAAATCACAAGCAACAAAAGGAAAATCAGATAAATCTAACTTCATTAAAATTAAAAATGTTTCTGCTTCAAAGCACACTATCAAGGATATGAAAAGTCACAAAATGGGAGAAAATATATGCAAATCACATATCTGATAAGGAACTTGTATCTAGGTATATAATTCTTGTATCTAAAGATTCCTTACGGCCTGGCGTGGTGGCTCATGCCTGTAATCCTAGCACTTTGGGAGGCCAAGGTGGGTGGATCACTTGAGGTTAGGAGTTCGAAACCAGCCTGACCAACATGATGAAACCCTGTCTCTACTAAAAATACAAAAAAATTAGCCGGGTATGGTGGCTGGTGCCTGTAATCTCAGCTTCCTGGGAGTCTGAGGCAGGCACATCCCTTGAACCTGGAAGGCGGAGGTTGCAGTGAGCCAAGATCACACCACTGCACTCCAACCTGGGTGACAGAGTGAAACTCCATCTCAAAAAAAAAAAAAGAATCCTTACAACAACTCAACAAGAAAAAAAAAAAAAAAAAGATTTAATGGGCAAAGGATTTAAATAGAGATTTTTTTCCAAAGAAGATATACAGCCAGTTTTTTGCTTTAGCAAGAACTGGAAGCCCCACCAGGTTCTCACTGTAAAGACTGGAGAAAATTTCCTCATGCATCCAGCAGGGGGACAGAAAAAGTAACAAATTTGAAATATACCCAGAGCTCTCTGTTCTCTTTAACAAGGCCTACTCTCAAAGAAAACTGTTTTACTACAGCCTAACCAACTTGAGTTTTACCAAAGCCTAACCAACATAGGGGAAGGGAAATACCCAACCTCAGCCCCATCCAGCCTTCCTATCTCTCTACGGTGGACTGGACAAGTGCTGAGACGCACTTGTCAAGGTCATAGCCCAAGGACATAGGCTCATTAAAAGACTGAGACATAATTATAATTATAAGACTATATAATGCTTCCCTTATCCACCCCAACCTTCTCACTGCATCAGTGGGCTCCTGAATAATGATAACAAGTGTTACAGCTAAAAGAACTGCAAGCCTCAGACCCTATTTAAGAAGGAGTCTCTAGGAAAACCCAAAGGCAAAAGGCAAGACAAAAATAAGGACACTAGGTGTTAGCTTCTGACACCACGGCTACAATAAGTAATAAACACAACCTGACTCCTAGCCAGATAAACATAAAATCTCACATTAAAGGCGTGTCTACCTCAGTTCCTTTTACCTGATACATCATATCTAGTTTCCAAAAAAAAAAAAAAAATTGCAAGACAGGCTAAAAGGCAAAAAATAAAAAATAAAAAAAAATCTGAAAATACAAAACAAGCATCAGAACCAGACTCACATGGTACAGATTTTGGAATTATCAGGCTGGAAATTTAAAATAAGTATGCTTATATGCTAAGGGCTCTAATGGGAAAACTGGATAGCATACGAGAAAAGATGGAAAATGTAAGCAGAGTAAAGGAAACTCTAAGAGACGATCAAAAGGAAATGTTAGAAATTTAAAACAGTGTAATAGAAATAAATAATGTATCTGATGGACTCATCAGTAGAGTGGACAAGGCTGAGGGAAGAATCAGTGAGCTCGAAGATATATCAATAGAAATTTTCCAAACTGAAAAGCAAAGAGAAAAAAGGAATGGGGGGAAAAATGAAACAGACTATCCAAGAAGTGTGAGGCAATAACAAAAGGTGTAACATACATGTAATGGGAACACCAGAGAAGAAAAAGAGAGAGAGAGAGGAAGGGAAGGGAAGGGAAGGGAAGGGGAGGGGAGGGGAGAGGAGGGGAGGGGAGGGGGGAAGGGAGGGGGGAGGGGGAAGAGAAGGAAGAAGAGGAGGAGGAAGAGGAGGAGAAGAAGGAGGAGGAGGAGAAAGAGAGAAAGAGAGAGAGGGAGGGAGGAAGGGAGGAAGGAAGCAAGAGAGAGGGAAGGAAGGAAGGAAGGGAAGAAAGGAAGGAGAAAAGAAAAGAAAAAGAAAGCAAGCAAGCAAGAACATATTTAAAGTAATAATGACTCAGAATTTTCTGAAATTAATGACAGCAAGCCACAGACCCAGAAAGCCCAAAGAATACCAAGCATGATAAATATTGAAAAAAATCTATGCCTTGGCATATCATATTGAAACTACAAAGAGAAAATCTTGAAAGAAACCATAGAAGAAGATATACATATAGTCAATAAGCATATAAAAAGATGCTCCGCTGGGTGTGGTGGCTCATGCCTGTCATCCCAGCACTTTGGGAGGCCAAGGCGGGTAGATAACTTGAGGTCAGGAGTTTGAGACCAGCCTGGCCAACATAGTGAAACCCTGTCTCTACCAAAAATACAAAAAATTTAGCTGGGCATGGTCGTGCATGCCTGTAATCCTAGCTACTTAGGAGGCTCGGGTGGGAGGATAGCTTGAACCTGAGAAGCAGAGATTGCAGCGAGCTGAGATCGTACCACTGCACTCCAGCCTGGGTGACAGAGTGAGATTCTGCCTCAAAAAATAAATAAATAAATAAAATAAAAAAGATGTTCAACATCATTAGTTATTAGGGAAATGGGAATCAACACCACAGCAATATACCACTTTATACCCAGCTGGATAACAGCAAAATGATGAACAGTAAATGAGGGTTCCAGTTTCTCCACATTCTTCTCAACAAGTGTTTGACACTTGTTTGACCAGTAAATGAACCCTCATTTACTGGTGGTGGGAGTGTTAAATAGTGCAGCTGCTTTAGCAATAGTTTGGCAAATTTTCTCAAATATTTTCTAAAAATGTTAAACATAGAGTTATAACCATATCAGCAATTCCACTCCTAGGTATCTACCCAAGAAGAGAAAAGATGTGTCCACACAAAAATGTATGTACAAGTGTTCATAGCAGCATTACTTATAATAGCCCCAAAGTGGAAACAACCCAAATGTCCATCAACTGATGAAAAGAAAAACAAAATGTGACATATAAATACAAGGGAATATCTTCAGCCAAGAAGTGAAGTACTGATACATGCAATGACATGGATGAATACTGAAAACATGCCAAGTGAAAGAAGCCAGATGCAAAAGGCCACGCGTCGTATGATTCAGTTTATATGAAACGTCCAGAATAGGCAAATTCATAGAGTCAGGAAGTAGATTATTGGTTGCGAGGAGCTGAGGGGACAGCGAATGGAGTAACTGCTAATGGGTGTGGGGTTTCTTTTTGGGTGATGAAAATACTCTGAAATGTGATAGTGGTGATAATGCACAACTCTGTGAATATACTAAAAATTACTGTGAATTGTACACTTTAAAAGGATACACTTTATGGTATATATAGGGTATCTCAATAAAGCTGTTACTTTAAAAAGTAATAAAGCCAAAGTAAAAACCTGACTACTTAGAAGTAGTAACAACTACATAATCAACAGTAAGGAGAAGCAGGGATGCTCCTAAAGTGCAGTATTCCTACTGTGATACAAATGGAACTGACAGAAATTTTGCAAATGTTTTTCAGATGTCACTATAGCAGGAGACCTATTTATCAACGGCCATGATGGTATCTTAGAAAAATTGTCTTTGACTAATTAGTTTATAATATAATTTATATTATTAATTTTATCACTTGTTGTAGTCCCTATTATACGATTTACCAACCAACAAGTGTGGAAATACAGTATGGCTATATTTCAGCCCACATCTCCATTTCTATTGAAAGCACAAATGCACAAAAAATATTAAAGAAAAAGGAAAAGTATTGGATTGAAAATATTTTGGAAGAAATAATTCCCCCCCTCCCAGATTGTATATGAAATTTTTGACATTTGAGTCATTGTACAACACTTGCAGAGTAAAATGCACAAGAAATTCCCATTCCCCAAAGTCACAGATCCAAAATAAGGAAAAACTTAGAATACACTGAACTTTGGCAAGCCATGGCAAAATGATTTCAGTGAAACAGCTGCAAATAAATTAAAAGTGCAACTAAACTAAACTAAACTCAAAATTGTCAACTGATAGTTTGTAGAAATCATTAAAAGTAGTTAAAATCAGCCCAACCATGCAAATTGTTGTAAACTTCACACATAACTAAAAGAAACCAACTTTTGGTAAACTGACAAAATTGATAAGTTCCAAAAAATTGATCACTCTGTGATCGAAACTGAAATCCACAGGACTGGCTTTCCTTACTTCCCATCCCAGTGGATAGGAGTCCTTCCTCTTCTCCATATTTAATCCTCCACCTATGTTCTAGATTCCATTTCCTTCTACTTTCTCTGGCTCTTGCTCTGTGGGAGAGCATAGGGAGTTTCCTTTTCCTTTCCTAGAGCCTCTACAGGGAGTTGAAGTCCTTCGGAGCCTAGAAAACATCCTTACTTTTAAAAGATCCCAATTCAAACAGTGCTGGACTCTGGCCATTCTTTTTTTAATACTCCTGCTCACTTCTTCCAGGGCTGGGCTGTACCAAGGAGTTCTAATGACTTGTGACTTATAAGTATTTTGAACTAAGGCTTGGAGCAGTCTGAAACCAAGTACTAATGCTACCCAGTGCCTCCATCTCACTAGGAAAGAACAAAAGATTAACAGAACCACTGAAAACTGTCTGCTTTCCACCCTGTCACTCAGGATCATCATTCACAAGGTAGGCCTTTCAGGTCATCTCTCCTTTCTCATTTGGTCATCGCCACATTGATGTGCCCTTCCCTGCCCCTAGTTGACTGGCCCTCCCACTGCTTCCCTGCCTTTTAGCCCTTCCCATCATGGATTCACCCCTCAATCTTTCCTGTTCTGAAACCTCCATTTCATGGTGACAAATTCCTGAACTCTCAGCCCCTTCATATACCTCTGAGCCTCCACTTCCTGTGTAAGAGAACTGGCTTTGCTTAAGTACTGCCCTTCTGCACATATTTCCGTGTATCTTGGAAGGAAGAGGGAAGGAGTCACGACTCTCCAGGCTTCCCAAGGCCTAAATAGAGACAACTATTTCTCCATCCTCACCTCTCAGCCTTTGAAATTATGCCATCTTACACAAGCCTCTACCCTCCTCAGTGTTGTCATGAAATGACTTTCCCTCTTTTTCATCAAGGACTTAGGTGTAGGTGTGTCTCTATCCTTTGTTCTCTTGCCAGTATCCTCAACTACTTGGTCTTTTAGGCCTGTAAGGCCACCAGCTATCACTCCCCTTAAAAGTGTCTTCACTCCTCTAAAACTTTCAAGATTTCTAACATTATTGCCTCCCTCGTGCCCATTTTTCACAAAATCCCAACTCCTCTCTAGAGAGAATGAGATCATCAGGTATGATGGCCTCAAATTCCTGCCCTGTCCGCTTTCCTCCCCAACTACCACATACTTATACACATGCCCTTATCTGCACCCCACTCCTCTTCCTTTTCAGTCTTGAAGGAGGAGGTACTTCTTTTCCTGGCAAAGACCAATCCCTCTTTGTTGTGATGCTTAATTATTCAGTCCTTCCTCTCTCCTCTGGGGCCTTGCTCCATTCTCTCCATGAGCTCCTTACCTGGGATGTTAAACATCCTCTTGTTGCCTTCTTCCAAAGAGCTCTCTGTCAACCCTTTCTGCTCCCACTCCTCCTGCCAATACCCCACCCCATCCCACCCTCCCACCCAGGTTATCTATCCTCTCTCTTTTCTCTTGCATTCACTGAGTAACGGTACTTGATTCTGTTGTCTCACTAACATCCTTTCTTTATTCTGAAACAACCACCCCCTTCATGTCAGCCATTCACTTAACAAATATTGACTGAACATCACCTACGTGCATATATGTGCTACAGTGGTGAACAAACCAGCTTTACCATTTAGTGGAGTATATAGACATTTAACCAAATATTCACATACTAGAATGAATGTAAACTTGCCACTGTGATAACTGCCACAGAGGAGAAGTAACAGGCACTATGACAACCAGGCACTATGACAATATGGGGATTATTACTAGTATTATTATTATTATTATTTTGGAGATGGAATCTCACTCTGTCACTGAGGCTAGAGTGCAGTGGTACAATCACATCTCAATTCAGCCTCAAATTCCCAGGCTCAAGCAATCCTCCCACCTCAGCCTCCCAAGCAGCTGGGACTACAGGCACACACCACCACACTTGGCTAGTTTTTGTGGTAACAAAGGTCTCCCTTTGTCACCCAGGCTGGAGTGCAGTGGTGTCATCACGGCTCACTGCAGCATCAACCTACTGGGCTCAAGTGACTTCTCCCACTTTAACCTCCACACACCCCCCACCTCCCTCCCCTGAGTAAATGAGACTACAGACACCTGCTACCACCTGGCTAATTTTTTGTATTTTTTCTAGAGATAGAGTTTCAGTATGCCAGTACCAGGCACTATGACAATATGGGGATTTGCCCTAAAGAAGTCAAAGAAGATATCTGTGATGAAGTGGTGCTTCAGCTGAGATCTGAAGGGTAAATGAAAGGTCAATTAACAGAAGAAGGGACGAAAGTATGCCCTAAACAAAAGGGCACATGTATGCCAAAGCATTTTTAATAATCAGTCTGAATGGGAGCTGCTGTCTTTTAAGTGACCTGGCCCCCTGCTCCCAAGATTGATCTGGATGGGCATATAATCTCCCCCTCCCTGAGTATGGGACTTAGTGACTCACTTCTAAAGAACAGAATACAGTAAGGGGGAAAGTAGCCTTACAGGGAGAGATCTTAATGCAGTGACTAAGGTTAACATTACCCATGAAAATTCATTTATATCATGCACCCCGATATGACATATAGAGAAGGCACTTCAGCTCTGTGGTAGTCTCTCTCCCCAGTTTAATCACATGGAAAACAGCAGAGAAATCCAAATTGAGGGACACTCTACAAATTGCCTAGCCAGTACTCTTCAAAATTGTCAAGGTCATTAAAAAAAAGAGCAAAGATGGAGACACTGTCACAGACCAGAGGAAACTAACTAAACACGATGACTAAATACAAGGTATCCTGGATTGAATCCTGGGATAGGAAAAGGACATTAGTGGAAAAACTGGTGAAATCAGAACAAAGTCTGGAATTTAGTTAATAATGACGTACTGGCTCGGTGCAGTGGCTCGTGCCTATAATTCCAGTATTTTGGGAGGCCAAGGTGGGAGGATCACTTGAGGCCAGGAGTTCAAGACCAGCCTTGGAAACATAGTGAGACCCCCTACACTCTACAAAAAATTAAAAAATAAAAAAACTAGGCTGGGCGTGGTGGCTGACATCTGTAATGCCAACATTTTGGGACGCCAAGGCGGGCAGATTGCTTGAGCTCAGGAGTTCCAGACCAGCCTGGTCTGGAAACTGATGAAACTTTGTCTCTACAAAAAATACAAAAAATTAGCCAGGTGGTAGCAAGTGTCTGTAGTCTCATTTACTCAGGGGAGGGAGGTGGGGGGTGTGTGGAGGTTAAAGTGGGAGAAATCACTTGAGCCCAGTAGGTTGAGGCTATAGTGAGCCATGATGACACCACTACACTCCAGCCTGGGTGACAAAGGTAGACCTTTGTTACCATGAAAAGTAGCCGAGTGTGGTGGTGTGTGCCTGTAGTCCCAGCTGCTTGGGAGGCTGAAGTGGGAGGATTGCTCGAGCCTGGGAATTTGAGGTTGAATTGAGATGTGACTGTACCACTGCACTCTAGCCTCAGTGACAGAGTGAGATTCCATCTCCAAAATAATAATAATAATAGTAATAATAATAACAATATACCAATATTTAGAGGAAGCTCAGTGAAGGTATATGGGAACTCCCAGTACTATCTTTGCAACTTTTCTATAAATCTAAAATTATCCCCAAATAAAAAGTTCATAAAAAAATCAGTAGGAGAAAATGAAGCTGATAAACAAAATAAAATGAAATGAAAAACAGAAACCAGAGACACAGAGAAAGTCTTAATGGGCTTTCAGTTTCTGGTTCCATTAGCCAGTTGTCTCCCAACTTTAGCTATCTGGGCCAATAAATATACCTTTCCTTCCTAAATGAATTCAAATTGGGTTTCTTTCATGTGCAATCAACTTTTCACTCTTCCACACACAACACTATTGTTTTACTTCCACTTCACCTTTCCTCCCTGTGGCCTGGTGTCTTTCCCCTCCTCTCCTTTGATACGAAGATCATCGGCTGTCTCCTGATTCCAGAATCTAATGAAGACCTCTCAGACTCATCTTCCTGCAATATTTTTACTCTGATGAGAACTCTCATTCTAGTGGTTGTTTCTTCGTTTTCTTTCTATGATACCACATCAGATGCTACTTTTTTTTTTTTTTTTTTTTTGAGACGGAGTCTCACTCCATCGCCTAGGCTGGAGTGCAGTGGCATGATCTCAGTTCACTGCAACCTCCGCTTACTGGGTTCAGGCGATTCTTCTGCCTCAGCCTCCCGAGTAGCTGGGACTACAGGCACGCACCACTGCGCCCAGCTAATTTTTGTATTTTTAGAGACGAGGTTTCACCATGTTGGCCCAGGCTGGTCTCAAACTCCTGACCTCATGATCTGCTGCCCGTCTTGGCCTCCGAAAGTGCTGGGATTACAGGCATGAGCCACCGAACTGGCCAAGATACTACTTTTATTTAAGTATTACCTTGTTGCCTGCTTCTTCTCAATCTCTTTCATGACTCTTCTTTTTTTGCCCATGTCTTAAAGGCTGCCTAGATGCTCTTCTCACTTCATGCTCTCTGTGGGAGGCCACATGCATTCACACGATACCACTTATCACCTGCATACTAACTGCTTTGAAATGTCTACCCTCAGCTCAACTCTCTTCTGAGTTCCAAATTTTATACTCAATCACCTATTAGACATCTTTATTTGGATATCTCACATGCATCTTAAACTCATATATCCAAAACCCAACTCACCATCTTACCTTCTCCCCACAAACCTGCTTCTCTATTGCTTCCCCAGCTTCCTAAGTAGCATTACTAATGTACAACCCAAGAAACATGGAAGCCGTCTTAGAATCCTCCCATGCTACACCCTTTACTTCTAGTAGTTTTCTAAACTGTAATTTCTCTCTTATCTTACTCCTCTTTTCTAATCCTACTATCGCTACCTTAGTTTAGACCCTCATTATAAGCTGGGAAATAGCCAAAATTATGTTGATGACACATAACCTGTCCATTTCATTTATCTTATTAAATAAACCCTTCAATGGCTCCTCAGAGCCTGGACCATTTGCATGACATATATTTTCCGTGATTTGGCTCCATTTATGTTTCCTGTTTTTGCTTCCCACACTAGCCCACGTGCTCAACACTCCAGCCAAGCCGGTCTGCACAGGACCACCACCACTGAAGCCTGGATGCCACCCTGCATGGCCAGAGCTATTTTCTTTCATGCTTTTGTGATCTTGAACATGTCACTGTTCATTCTGCCTAAAAGTCCTTTCTCTAACTTTTCCCTCTGCTATGCTTCTAATCCTTCAAATCCAGTTCCATTGTCATCTCTGTGACACTATTTGCTGATGTCCTAGCCCCTGTCTGGATTAGGAAACCCCCTATATCCACAACCCCATGCTCTCCTCTACTGTACCTTCTGTTGTCAGTTGGCAGGTCTGTCTTTACAGCTTACCGTGAGTTCCTTAGTCATGTCTTAATTTATATATTTTAACTATAAAGCTGCACATAGCAGGCACTTAAATGTGTCTTCAATAAATGAAGGAAGAAAATAAATGAATTTAGATGCTCCTATTTGAAAAGCTTCCTGATCCCCTAAAACTCCTGTCCCTTACCCCAGTTATAGGTCTCTCTCCAGCCCTGTAGTTAGGCCTCCTTAAAGAATAAGCTCTACTCCAAGTCTTCAGTTTCTCACCTTCTATTCACTCCTTAATTACTGAGCGCTAATTAGCTTTCATCCTTACCACTCCACCTACCACACTGTCCCCAAGGTCACCAGCCTGCTCCCTAGGCCCCAGCCAAATCCAGTGGATACTTTTCAGTCCTTACCTCACTGGCCTCCTCTGTGTCATTCCACACTAATGACCTCTCCTCACTTCATGGCTTCTTCCGTGGCCATTCCCTGGGCTTCAATGGCACCACTCACCTCCCTTTCTTTCTCCTCCATGTCTGGCTACGCCTTCTCACTTTCCGTTGAGGGCTCCTCCTCTTCTCAACCTTTAGATGTTGGAGCTTCTCAGCATCTGTCCTAGACCTTCTTTTCTTCCTAATGTACATGCTCTCCCTCAGCAATATCATTCACTCCCTTACCTTCACTTATCATTTGTCACACTTACTATACAATATAGCTTACCATATACAAAGCAACCCAAATTGGGTTGCTGAGGACATTTCAGGTTAATGAGTCTTGCCCAAAGAGTAATTTTTCATTTTTTCCCAGTGAGAAGATCCAAAAAGCTTTTCAACCAACCTAGAAATGTAAAACTTTAAGGATGAGGATGAAACAATCAAAAGTGTAATTCTATGAGTTAATGGACTTTACTGTACATATATTTAAATTCATATATCATATAAAAATATATAATTGATATTGTCTTTTCCATTCTCATAACTTATTAAACAATTTTATGCATACTCTTAACACAGGCAGTGTCTTTCTCATCATTAGGATCACTTTTTCAGCCATCTTACATGTTTTCCCAGAACAGATGTCCTCTTCAGTCTAAGCGAAGGGCTTGGGAGAGGACACAGCACAGTTTGAATTTACAGATGATGCAGTCCTTGGAAACTTTATCCTAAGTCCCAAGTTTCATTTGCATCACACTAGGGCAGTTGGTTTTTTGCATGCACCCTGCCTGAGTATATTCATGACTTCAAAACATCACTTAATGTAATGCCTTTTAAAAATTATATTTCTGTTAACTTTTTTACTGAAATATAGCATCTATACAGAAAAGGCCACAAGTCATCATAAGTGCTCAGCTCAATGAACTGTCAGAGTGAAACATCACTCAGGTTCATATAACCACTCAGGTCAAGAAATAGAACATTTTCGGCATCCCAGAAACCTCTTCCAAGTACTACTGTATTGCTTTTTAAAGCAATCTTTAAAAAGCATATTTTGATACATCCAACACATGCGGTTATGAGGTCATACTACCAGGAATAGTTACCAAAGCTGTGTTAAATTTCTTTGACTACAATACATCCAAAATAGCGTTGTTGAGGACATTTCAGGTTAATGGGTCTTACCCAAACAGTAAAAATAGTTAGCATTTATTGGGAACTTACTATATAGTGCCAGGTATATAGTGCTTTATATATATTACATAATTTAATCCTTAGGCCCACTTTAAAGATGAGAAAACTGAGGCAGAGACAAGTTAAGTAACTTTCCCAAAGCCACACAGCTTGTAAATAGGAGAGTCTGGACCCCGAGCCAGGGAGTCTGGCTCCAGTTCACAAGCTTAGTCACCATACCATACTTCTCTATCCAGTGGTTTGTTGTTCAAAATAAAGTAAATGAGAGCAAACCCTGTAATATGAGAAACTTTGTAAGGACTCAAATATAAGGTTACTCCCTCTTTCCTGAGGGATGATTTTGGAAAAACAAAAAAGCAAAAACCTCACCCTATATTCAAGCTTATACGGCATTTGCAGATGAATCCCAAATATTTATGTCCATCCCAGACCGCTCCTCTAAGTTGCAGACCTACCTACCCAACCAGCACTTCAAAGTTAGCAGCCCCAAGTCACAGTCATCATCTCCTCATACCAACCCCCTGCAGCCTCCTCCTGCTCCTTTTGTGGAGCACAGCCAGCCTCACCACCATCCACCCAGCTGCCCAAGCCAGAGCCGTGGATATGATCAAGGACCCCAGCCTCTCCCTCACTCCTCTTCCAAAATCACACTCTCTTCTTCTTCAACTGAAACTTTGTTCCTTCTCCACAGAAATTCCTGCTTTCTTTGTGCCATTTGTACACATCTCAAGTCCAGAAAACCCGTTTTTCTCACAGTCTACTCGCAGTCCTAAGGAAGAAGGACAGGAGTCAGAACTCTCCCAGTTCCTTTAAGATTGCTTGCTCTCTGTCTTTGTATGATTTCCCCTCTCCCCATATTCTCTCCCAAGTTGGTTTTTTGAGCCCCTTCCCACTTCCCTGCCCGGTTTCCTCCTCACTTTATTTTTCTAGGGAGTGTATTGTGAGTGGGACCACCATCCCCGAAGCTCTTCTTTCCAATACCTCCCGATCTCTACCCTCAAATTTGGGATGAAGAGAAAGTGGGGAAAAGGGAGCCTGGGGGTGAAGGAGAGAAAAGAGATAGAAATCATGGGATAATGAAAAGTGACTAACAGGGGAGAAGGCTGAGGTTACGAAGGAAGAAGGGGAAGCAAAATCGGGTAAGGTAAAGGGCAGGGGTGAGAAAAGGGAATGGGGAGAAGTCGTGAGGAAAAGGGGATGATGAGGTGAGGCGAAAGACACAGGGAGAAGGGGATGGGGAGAAAGAGGTGGGGAGGAGAGACGGGGACAAAGGGATAGGAAAAAGAGGATAAGAGAAGAGGTAGGGAAGGAGATGGAGAGAATATGATGTGAAGAGGCTGGAGAGAGATCGAGCAGAAGGGATAAGGAGAAGAGAAAGGCGAGAAGAAGCGGGGAGAAAAGGATGGAGAAGCGGCGAGAAGAAGGGGATGGGAGAAAGGCAGAGGGGAATGGAGATAACGGTTGGAAAAAAGAAGGGGCGAGAGGGAGACCGGGGCAGTGAGGGAGAAGAGGGGAATAGGGGATGGAAAGAAGATGGAAGAGGAGGAGGTGAGCAGCAGGGAACGGAGAGAAGGGGAAGAGACGAGAGGGCGTAGAGAACCAAATCGGAGGAGAGGACGGGAGAAGTGACAGGGAGAAGGGAAGGGAACCGGGACGGGGGCGCGGCGCCGCGCGGCGCTGGGGCCGGATCCGGAGCCGGGGCCTGGGGCCGGGAAGGGGAGGGGCGGAGGGAGGACGGGCGGGCGCCCGGGGGAAGGGGGGGGACGGCGGCGCGGAGCGCGGGTGGGGGCGGGGGCGGGGGCTCCGCGGGCGGAGGGGCGGGGGCTCGGGTTACCGCGCGGAGGGCGGGGGGAGGGGAGGGGAGGGGAGGGGGCGCGGGGCCGCGGCTGCGAAGCTCGCATCCTCGGCCGGGCTGCTGTGCAGGAGGCGGCGCCCAGGCGTCAGCGGACGGACCGATCGACGGCCAAGGGCGCGCGGACGGACGGCGGCTGCCGGGAGGGGATCGCGGGCCTAGGAGACAGCGACTGCGGACGATGCGCGGCCCCAGGCCCCGCGCGGGCGGGCGCTGCCCGGGGGGCTGACCGCGGCCGGACGGCGCCCCAGCACCAGGCGAGGGAGCCGGAGTCGCGCGGAGGTCAGTGCCCGCGCCCGCCCGGCCCGTCCGGCCGCGCCCGCCCTGCCTGCCGGCCTCCCCGGGGCTGCGGCGACGGCTGCGGCGGAGCCGGGGGCTTTGTTCTGAGCCGGAGACAATGGGGGAGGGGGGGCCTGGGCCTGCGGGACCCGGGCGAGCGTGAACGTGAGCGTGGGGGCAGGGCCTGGGGGTCTTTGTGTGCGTGTGTCATCGAGTCGGGGAGGGTGGCGGCGTGAGCGTGCGCCGGGGTTGTGGGGTACGACAGTATTATGTGCCAGTGCATCGTCGGAGTGTGTCAGTGCGTGTCACTGTGAGGTTGTGTGTCCTTGGGTGTCTCTCTGACTGTATGTGCATGTGCGTGTCACTCAGGGTGTGAGGGTCAGAAGGAGCGTGTGTCATGGTGAGCGAGTCCCTGTGAGGGTGTGTTGCCCGCTTTGCGGGAGCCCATGTGTCAGAATGTGGAGGATGGGTGTGTGACAGAGACCAACTGAGACAGAGACAAAGAAACTGAGCGGGGAGAAGTACAGAGAAGCAGAGGAGAGGAAGGCACAGCCTGAAGTGGATGCAGGGGGGTCACCCAGACGTGTTCTGAGTGGGAGATTCGAGCAACTGGGAGTTTGTGTCCGGGATACCCAGCTCAGAATCCCGTGCAGGGGACAGAGCAAGGTCACCACAGGCTTGGGTCCCACGTGGAGGGGGTGGGGAGAGGGAGGTCTAGAAGCACAATGAACTCAGTGTGGCGGCTGGGCCCACAGCCACAAGGTCATAGGCCAGAAAAATATTGTCGCTTATGTCAACTTCTCAAATACCCATAGGGACACAGTCATAGCCCTACTCAAGCCACAAGAGGACACAGCCCCAGGGAACACACATCCTCGAGAGGTACCCTCACAGCCGTCACATGCTTCCAGGAAGCCCACCCCCAGGAAGCACCCGCAGTCAGAACCAACACATGCCCACAGCTGACTCTATCAAGCCAACACACACCTACGGAAAATGCTCTCATGACAACACACACCCACAGCAGAAATGTTGCAACCAACATACTCCCACCAGCTCATTGTCAAGGCCAACACATACCATGGAAGACACTGTTACTGCCAACACTCTCCAGAGACACTGTCACCAGCAACAAACAAGTAGACCAGCACCTCTCAGGAGACAGTGTCACTGCAATCCACATCCATTGGAAACACTGTCACAGCACATCTTATTAGGTTTACTTCCTTGGAGCTGCACATACATAGTGGATGCCCCAGAGGCCTGTCACTAACAGGAGGCTGTGCCACAGTTGCCCTTACCACACAGCCACTTGTACAACCCCAGGAGACAGTCATGGATGACATGCACACCACAGGAAGAACTGTCCCACCTGCTGAATAAACTGTGTTTAACTTATCATGCTCACACCATCACCCCTTCTCATACGTAGATCTCCCAGGCACACCCTCTTGTTCCCTGAAAACTTCAAGATCTGGATAGTGTATCCTGCCATGGTTTCTCAGTGTCCCTCAACACCACAGCCTCACAGATTCTTGACCTCTGTAGCTCCTGTTACCTTCTTCTTCCCTCCCAGGACCACTCTGTAGAACTATTCCACCTTTAAAATTCTAAACTCTTGCATTCCCCTCTCTACCCACAGCCTCCTATATCCTTCCAGCTTTCAGATGTTCTCACTCCTATTACACTCTTTAACCTCGTAATGACCTCTTGCCCTTGACCTCTTTTTTTCCTCCTACTCTATTCCTTTCTGACTTTGTGCTTTCTTTCCAGCTCATATGCGAGGGATCATCCCTTTAACCACTCCTTGGCCACTGTGTTTCCTTGTCTTCCAAACTCATCCCTCAAATTATTGCCCCTAACTAGAATGATTTCTCAACTACACGAGGGGATGCTTCTATAAATTCATACTTCTAAAAAATTCCAACCTCAACTGGGCCCTTCATAAATAAATAGATGAAATTTTTTCTATTTTCTTCACGCTCATTACCCCACATACCTCACACCATTGTTTTTCAGTAGATTAATTAATCAATACACTAATTCATTCATTTAACAAACACGTACTAGGCACCTACTCTGCTAGGCACTGTGACAGGAGTTGGCAGCACAAGGGTGAACAAAATGGACATGGTCCTTATCCTCATGGAGCTTACAGGCTGTGAAGTTAGTGTTGTAATATAGCAGCACACAGCAGAGTAACCTAGGCCAATATAGGGAAGTCAGAAGAGGCTTTCTGAAGGAAGTGGCATTTAAACTTAAACTTGATGGAGTGGGTGGAGAATATGCCAAGCCAAGGGAGCAGCATGTAAAAGCCCATGTAAAGAAAAATAGTGTGTGTGTGAGGGATAAAGCAGTTCAGTGAGCCTGACACTTACAACATGAGGTGATGAGAGGGAGAGAGTCTGTGGGAGAGGTAAATGGAGGCTTAGACCATGCAGGGTCTAGGAGGCCACAGAAAGAAATTCATTTAACCCAAGAATAATGGCGAGTTACCAAATCATTGGAAGCTGTGGAGCGATATGATCAGATTCATTTTAGAAATACCACTCTGACTGCCATGAGGCTACTGGAGAAGGACCCTGAGAAGGAGCACAGTTGGCTCTTGCAGAAACTCAGGAGAGTATAACACTGGCCTGAACTGGAGTAGTGGCAGTAGAGGAGAAAGTGGATGGTTTCAAGAGCTCTTTAGGCAGTGGGATCAGCAGGGCTCAGTGACAAAGCAGACGTGGGGCGGGGGTGGTGAAGGAAAGGAAGGATTTAAGAGTGGACAACCTGGTCTTCTGGCTCACTGAGGAAATTGAGGCCATCTGGTTTGAATTCCCTCAGATTTCTGCCTCCTCCCTCAACTTTTATCTGCATCCTCTTCAATCTTTTCTCCTTCCTTCCTATAAGAATGAAGTGGTGTCTCTTCTAGTTAAGGCCAATCCTCTACCTGTGTTACAGATCCCATCCCTTTCCCCTTCCACAGGGACCTCAACTGATTATTCCATGTGTTTCCTGTGTCTCCAGTTCCTTCCTTTCTCCCATTCCTCCTGGGAGGACATAAAGATCCTCCAGCCTCTCCTATCTTTCTTTAACCCTGTAATACCCCATTAGCTAAGAGGCTTCCTCACTTTTCTTCACTGTCACATTTTGTGAAAGAGTCTTCTGCATATAGCTGTTCCTACTTCCTCACTTCCCATTTGTGCCTGCCCCTCAAATGTAACTGCTTTCCCTAGAAGAAAGTAGCATCTCTTCTGCTCAATCTGGAGGATCTTTTCAAAAGTCCTTAACTGCCTGACCTCTCGGGAGGAGCTGATATTATTGACCATTCTTTTCTCTTTGAGTTGTTCTTGTCGTTTGGCTTCTGAGCCATGATTTTATTCCATGAACATTTAACAGGCAAATAAGCGGAAAGTTACAGTATGGTACGTATCTCCCCTGGAGCTCCTCCTAGCTATTCTGTCTCAGTCTGCTTTGAGGGATCCTTTGTATGCCCCCTGAATGTCACTGTTCCTTAAAGTTCTGGCTTGGACCTTCTTATTGTCTCACTGTATACACACCTCTAGGTAATCAATTTCATTCATTTTGCAAGGCTTTAATTAACATCTATAGGCTGATGACTCAAAAACATCACTCTTCTAGGCCCCATTTCTGCATACCTGCTGCATGCCTGCTGTTTACTGTATAGCTCGCAGACCCCTTATCATGTGCAAACCTGATCTCATCATTCCTTCCTCCCTCAAATGACCATCCCCACTCAGGTTGCAAGCTGGAATCCCAGAAATTAACTGTAACCATTCCCTTCTCCACATATCCCATAATCCAGAAATCCCTTGAAACCTGTTGGTTCTATCTTCTCTCCAGCAATCTCTGATATCCCATCCCCTTTCTCCATCACCTCTGCTGTTGCCCTCATCTACCATCTTTTCACATGAATTTTTGCAAGAGCCTCCTAACTTTTCTTTCTACACTTCTCTTCCTTCTTTCAATCCATTATTTTCATTGCAGTAATAGACACCTTCCTAAAGTACAAATCCAACTATGTCACTCCCTGCTCAGCATTATTCAAATGCCTTCCATTTTCCTTGAACAAAATCTTTTCTTTTTAATGAGGCTTATGAGATCATAGCCTGACCTCCCCAAGCCTCCTAGTCTCATCACCTGTCCCATTTCCCTAGCCCCCTCACATTTTGAGTTTCAGCCATATTGAATTTCCTGTAGTTCACCAAAGACACTACATTTTTCCATGCTTCTGGCCCTTTGCAAATACTGCTCTGCCTGCCTGAAAGGCCCTTCACTGCCTTCTCCTCCTGGCTTATCCCTTCCCTTCCTCATATCTGGTCTCAAACCCTGCCTTTAATGACTCCACCAGGCAGGCTTGAACTCTGTGTTTCATTGTTGTCATTACCTCTTCCCTGTCTTGTCTCCCCAAACCACGCTGGGACCTCCTTGATGGCAAGAGTGCATATTACTCATCTTTGTGACTCAGGGTCCCACACAGGTGCTTGGCTGTGAACAAAATGAATGAATACATGGGTACCTCACAGCACATCCCTCACCCTTGTTCACTCTTCAGAAGACTGACACCTAGTCTGAGCTGCCCACATAATTAAGAAATTTTCACACTACCCACTTACTCTGCTGGAGACACTTCCACTCCCCTCACCTACAACTTATCCTTCCTTCGTCTCACTCAAACCTCTTCCTCACCCTTATCTGTACTTTATCTTTCATTCAGTTAGCAAATATTTAAGAAGTACCAGAAGTTTGCAGACCCAAATCCATTGAGTCAGGTATCTACTGGGGCTCTGAGAAGGGATGAGAGAAGCAGAAACTGTGACCTGTCACAGAAGCTGTGCCAGGCTACAAGGCATTACAGTGCCTCACCAGATTCTTTCCCCAGAGGTGTCCTAGGCTGCTTCTTCCTTTAATGCCCTTTTACCCTGCGGACTCACCCACCCTGAGCCCTCCAACTCCTGGCATCCTGGCCTCAGTCCTCCCCATATTAGGTTCCTTGATTCTTGTACCTTTTTCCTCTTGCCTGTCCTGCCTGTCAGTGGTAACAGAGGCAAGACTAGACTCTCTCTCCTCTGATGCCCTGGTATCTGCTAGCAAAAGCCCCTCCCAGGGGTTCATGCTATTGTCTCCCAGCTTTTTCCCAGCTTCCTGCTGACTCTTCTTCCTTCAGCTCCCGTATCCATCTTCCCTAGGTAACCTTCTGACACCAGGGCACTTTCAACCACTGCCACTTGGGAGGGGCTTCCGTTTCCCTGTGTCTCCTGGTGAGAGGGCACCTCCTCCAGAAGGTCCACCTGGAACTTCCAAGCCCTTCTCTGCTCACTTAGTATGCTGCGATGTCCTTGTTATTTTTTTCTCTTTCTAAGCTACTGGATGGAAGAAGCTTGTTATCTCTCAGAGCCTAGAACACACTTCTCTATGGATGGTGAAAAAGAAAGAAGGAAAGGAGGAAAGAGAAAAAAGAAGGGAGAGGGAGCCACACTTTAGACTTTCCAGCCACACTATTTATGGCCTGGATGACTTAGCTTCTTTGAGCTCCCCTTTCATTAGGTGAAAATGGAGGTAGTAGTATCTCCTTAAGAGAGTTGTTTTGGGGATTCAGAAGGAAAATTATTAAGTGTTCAACTATTAACTTAGTTAATTTTACTTCTAACATCTCAGCCCTTCTACTATGCTGTCCTACCCTCAGCCTCCCACTTTTCCAAATTTGTTCTTCTATTTTGACATCTGTTTGCTACATCTCCAACTTTTCTGCTAGCTCTGGCCTCATTGACCTCTTCTACAGCCTAGACCCTGATTGTCAGGGTCAGAATTTGGGGCACCTTGCTGACTGTCACTACCCCGTGCCCCAGCTCCCTCACCCTGCCCTGCCTATCCCTGCCAAGTCTCCCTACCTGTGAACATCATGAAGGAAAGGACTTGATCTGTCTGTGTCACTTCTATCCCTAGTGCTTAGTATGGCATTTGGCACATGGTAAATCTTCAACAAGTATTTGTTGAATAACAGATTTATCATTGAATCACTTCACATGAATACCCAGGACCTCCTCTCCCCTCTCCATTTTTTCTTTGTCTCCTGGAGGCCTCCAATCATCCTCCATGTTCCGTCCCCTCTCTTGCCACCTGCCCCCATGCTCACCTGACCCTCTACCTGGACTAACAATTTCTCAACATTGAGCTCCTCCTCCTCTCACCCACCCTGCACACACTGCCAGATGTATTCTCCTAAAACAGAACTTTGATCATTCTCCTTCCCTGCTTTGCTGCCTGCCAGTTATATGACCTTTTATCTGGGCATCCTGAGCCCTCCAGCAGAGAAGCAATGTGGTCTAACAGAAAGCACTAGCTTTGGAGTCTGTCAGAACTGCATTCTAGATCATTCTAAATATCTCTCTGCTACCTTCTTTGAGCCCTCAGTTTCCTCATCTCTGAAATAACACTTATTGCAGAGTTACTGTGTGTGTGGCACACAACAGCAGCAGCTAACATTTAATGAGCATTCACTGTTGCTGGACATTGTGCTATGTTTATTGTTAGAATTATTTCATTAACTCTCATATCAACCATTTAAGGTAAGCACTTTAAACCCCAGAGGTTTAAGAGGAAACTAACACTTAGAATGTTTAGTAACTTGTCTAGACTCATGCTTAAGTGGTCGAGTCAGGATTTGAACTCCAGCCTGACAGTCAAGCCTATCTTCTTAACCACTATAATAATATCTCATGCTCACATACTTATGAAGTTTACTATGTGCCAGACACTACTCTAACAGCCAAATACAATGTAGTAGGTATTATTATTGTCCTTATTTATAAATGAGGAAATGGAAGCACTGAGAAACTAAGTGGCTTGCCCAAAGTCACACAGCCAGTAAGTGAAACTAGGAACCAAATCCAGCTGGCTTGGCCCTGGAGTCTGCATCTTAGCCACTATCCTGTCCTGCCTTGCTATGATATATTGTCTCCCTGTTCTAGGGGTGTAGCAAGCATGTATTGGTGAATGAATCCGTGCTGATGTCTGGTCTATGGCTAGCTACTGGTTGATCCATTCTTTCTCATTTCCCACTGCAAGAGGCTTGCACCCTTAGTACTCTTCTGACACAGTTTTCTGCATGATCACTAGAGACCGCCTCACTGCTAAATTCGGTGTCCACTTCTCAGCCCCTATCTTACTTGAATTCTCAGCAACATTGGACATTATCGATCCCTTTCTTTTTTTGAAATGTTGTCTCCCTTAACTTCTGTGATACTGTCCCCAGGAAGAATAAAAATCTCTTCAGCCTGCCGCTTAATGTAACTAGTTCTCAGGGTTCTATCCAAGACTCTCTTCTCACGCTACACATTCTATCTGATGGAGTCTCTAAGGCCACAGCTTTCAGTTACCCCATGACTTCTAAATCTCCAACCCTGGTCTCTATGCTAAGCTGCAGGCTTGTAAACCCAACTGTGCTTGAATATCTCCACATGGGGATCCCAACAGTCACCCCCCAAAATGGCTTTTCCTCTGCAGTGTCCGAATGGAACCACTTTAGTAACCTGGCCGGAACCCTGGTAGGTAGGCTGCAGTCTAGAGTCCTTCCACTCCCTCATCTTCCTGGAGAGCCAGTGACCAAGTCTTCTCACCTTCACCTCCTCACACCTGTATCCTCAGCCTTACCACTGCCAACCCAGACTCTCCCAGAGGCCTCATTCTTCACCTCCCTCCTCCAGATTATCTTCCTTTTCAGGCCTCTGTTGTCCTGCCAGGACTCTGTCCCCTCAACTTCCCTGTAATTTCTTATTCTCTCCATCTTTCTCTCCTCCCTGAGGAGGAGGGAAATCTCACGCAACATAGACTACATAGTCTTGGGACCAAATTAAGGCTGTGTTAACTCAGGAAAATTGTTTCACTCTGAGTCTCAATTTCCTTGTTTAAAAATGGAAGCCGGGATTCCTTCCTCACAGGGTTGTTATGGTGATTAAATGAGATACTGTCTGTGAATTGCTTGGCACAGGGCCCAGCACACCATAAAAGCTCAGAAAATAGACTTTTCCTCTGCCTCTTCTGCTCACATCTGTCCTCAGCATCTCCCTGGAGTACTTCCTGGGAACTAGTCCTCAGGAGGGACAGAGCCAGGCCTGGGCACTGCTCTGGCCACCGTCCTATGGGGCTGTCCCAGGGATATCCAGGGAAGCTAATTTGTCAGCTGTCTCCTCCTCCCTCCTGAGCCCCCTCCTCCTTCCTCCAGCTCTGGCCCAGCACACACCGGTGGGGCTGGGGCTGTTCCTGCCTCAACTCACCTCCCCTTTCTGAGTTAGCGCCGCTCCCTTTTTCCTCTGCCATACACAGTCACTCTCCCTCAGTCTTGCTCCCTGTCATCCCCCTACCGGAACCTCTTCCCGCTTCCTCTTTCCTTTATGCCTGGCCCTGTATCCTCACCCCTTTGCTCACTGAGGCTACCCTCTTCTTCCTCCACTTCTAGCCCATCTGCCTTTCGTGGCGCCCCTCCTCACCCCTGTTGTCTTTCTGCCCCTCGCTGGCCCTGGGACAGGAAGTTGAGGGAAGAGGCCTGGGTGGTGCCAGCTCCCCCAGCCTGCTTCCCCTTCAGCGTCTCGGGCCACTCGTCTACTTCCTCCTGGAGCACCCCCTTCCCTTGTAGTCCCCCTGCTCCTCCCCACCAGCCCACCTCTCTTTCCTCTCCCATGTTCACCCTGCTTCCAGGTCCTATAGACACACAGGCTGGGGGTGTGAGGGGGGCTCTGTTAGTGAGGGAGGGGGAATTGACATCACGTTTCAGGCCCCAATGAACAGTCTTGCCCCTCCCCTTCCTAATGAGAACCAGCTGTGGTTCCAGAGGCCCAGATGTGGGGATGGAGGAGGAGAGCAGGATGGAGTCAGAGGACCAAGTAGCAGGACTGGGGACAGGGTGAGGGCACGTAGCAAGGCAGAATCAGGTGGGAGAAGAGCCATGACAGATTTGGGGGAAGGAAGAAGACAGATCTAGGCAGGATGCAGCGCATACTGGGAAAGAGACAAGACGGAGGGGCAGGCCAGATCTGGGGGAAGCGACGGGACAGACCTGGATAGGGAAAGAGACAAGAGCAGGGAGGAGGAGCCAGTCTCAGGGAAGAGGAATGAGAAACACTGGACAGACTTGGGGAGATGGTGCAGAGGAGAGCTGGAGCGAGCATGAGACGGTCTCGGGAGAGAGTCTGGAGTTCGAGTTTGGAACTGGAAGCCTTGTAGCAGGAAGTGATGAGGCACAGTCCAGACAGAGGCCCCAGGGACCTGGAGGTCACAGCTGCAGCCGCAGAGCTGACCACGAGTGCCCTGGCAGCATGTGTGAGAGCATGCCTGCGTGTGGGTGGGTCTTCAAGTGTGAATGCATGCTCTCCTTGTCAGTCCGTGCATACGTGACACTGGGCCTGTGTGTGTGGAGGGGGTGTGTGTGTGTGTATGTGGGGGCATATCAGAGGGTGTGAACATACCTCTTGGTGTGAGGGCCGTGAGAAAGTGTCTTTCTGTGTGTGTGTTTCTCTGTGTGTGTGTATGTAAGCCTGCATATGTGTGTGGGTGGGTTCCATGTGAAGGAATAGGCTCATCTGTGTGGAAAATGTGCTTCTGCATATATATGGGAAGCGGTCTCTGTGTGTGTGCGCTGGCTGTGTATATGTTAAAGCAAGCCTCTGTGCATGTGTGTATGAGCATGTGTTGAATGTACCTGTGTGCATGTGAATCTGCCTGCATGAGAATGCATCTGCGTAAGCCTGACAGCGTGAGAGAGGGAGTGCCAGGCAGTGCATGGGGCTGTGGCTTTGTGATTGTGCACTTTTGTGTGTCCACTGTGAAAGTGTTCTGCAAGAGTTTGCAGTGGAAGGAGCACAGGTTGGGAGAAGGAGTTATTTTCATACAGGGCATCTGCCTGGACCTGAGTCTCTCCTCTTGAAGGCTAGTCTTTCACCTGAGATTTATCTCATACCATTCATAGATTCCTTCATTCAGAAAACGTGTTTATCATGTACTATATGCTATGCTCCATGCTACATACAAAGATGACTAAAATACAGTCTGGGCTGACAAACAGCTACTTGTCTGGGTAGGAAGACAGGTAACTATGATACAGAGTATGATAATCACATTGGCCTCACTATTATCTTCCCTCCCTCCAAACCATGACTGCTTTCTCTCCACTAACTGATTAAATCAATAGGGCCATCCTTACCCCTTGACCTGATCTGGGCCCTGGAACCATCTTTGTACTCTCATCCTCTCCCCTCTTCGAATCAGGCCTGGGTTCACCTGACCTCCTTGTTCTGAATCCCTCTGACCTGTTATTCCATGCGGCACACATACAACCCCAGGATTCTAAAGCTGGGATGAAGGCAGAGAGGAGGCCTATCAGGGGATGGTGCTGGGAATTCATGAAAGAGAGTCTAGCAAATACCCAGCTCTGTGTTCCTTTCTTACATTGTTTCTAATTTTCACAAAACCCCACAGGATAGGTGTCACCATAGCCATTTTACAGATTACGGACATAATGCCCAGCCTGGGGCTCAAACCCAGTCCAAGCTCCAAAGCCCCTGTTCTTTTTATTGTTTCTCACAGATGGGAGAGAGGAGGTGGGTCAGAAGTGTAAATAGGGGAGTCAGAAGCCCACCTCTCTTTGTGGAAAGGAAGTCCTACAGCACAGCAAATCTGTAAAGACCTGAGGACACATTTGTGTAGTCATAGGACTGACCAAGGTGCCTCAGGGTCCTGGGCTCACATGTGTTTGTGTGTGTTGTCTCAGTTGGCATGACCATGGATGTGTCTCTATCAGTGTGTTATGTGAGTATGATGGTGTGGAAGCATGAGATTGTGACCATTCATTTAGCACGGGCTGCCTGCTCTTGCTATAACTCTACTAAATGCTGGAGAATCAAGAGACTAACCAAGACCTGTCACTGCCCTCAAGGAGTCTTCAATCCAGTGCAGAGGGCAGACACATGAACAAATTGAGGCTGCTGTGCCATTTATTGTCAGTGTTTACCAAAAGTAATGGGAGCCCAGTAGTGTGTATAATAGGCTCTGCATGGGCAGGAGGGAGTGATTATGTGAAGAGGATTTTTAGAGGATATCTCATGACAAAACAGTAGCAAATACAAGGCAAGGAGTTAGGAAGCAGCAAGGAAGGAGCATGGTAATAGATTTCATGTTGGAGTGCAAGGTATGGTGGGGGAAGTAAAGGTGAGGGACTGTGGAGAAGTTGGCAGGGCTCAGATCATGAAGACATGTTAAGGAGGTTGGACTTTATCTTGTAGATCAGAAGTTCTATACCTAGTTAGTGTCCATGAACCTCTTGACACTGTAGACACAAGTTTGTGTGGTTGCCTTTCTTTCTGTAGAGGGGCATTTGTTTTCTGCCGTCAGTTATGGGAGCCAGTGGAAACCTTTCATCAGGAGTGGTTTGGTGAGAGTTTTGTGGGTATCTCCAGTCAAGTGGAGATGGATCAGAAGGCCCAAGCCAGGAAGCGGAAGACCAGTGAGGAGCTGTTACAGGAATCACAAGGAGAGATGTTCTGGGATGTGGCACAAGGACTGGGATGTGGCAGTTAGGAGAAACAGGAAAGACCTGAGACATGTCTAGTTGAAGTGGTGGGGTTTACGTGACTAATTGGAAATCAGGACTGAAGATAAGCAAGGACACAAGGAGAGCTTCTGGACTGCTAGTTGGACACCTGGATAGATGGTGGCCCTATTCACAGGAATAGGAATGGAGGAGAAGCAGTTTGAGGTGATGGCTGGGGATACTAAAGCCCAGTACATGGCTGGACATGTGTCTCCAGAGCTCTTCAGAGCTGGAGCTGGAGATTGGAAAGTCATTAGCAAATAGATGGCACATAAAAAATGATTGATATATTTGAACTGAAGGCATGGGAGTGGGTAAGATCACTCAAGCAGAGTGTGGAGAGTGGGAAAAGAGGCTGCCCAGGACTGAACCCCAAAGAGCACCAATTGTGAAGGAGTGGGCAGAGGAAAAAGAACTTGCAAAGGAGATGGAGGAGTGGGCAGGGAAGCATGATGGAAATAAGAGGTGGGGTCACAATGTGAAACCTAGGAGAAGAGATTTCGAGGAGCCAGTGATCAGTGTTTCAGTGTTCCAGAATGACCCAATAAAAGGAAGATAAAAAAGTGGCCGCCAACGTAGAACATGGAGATGTTTGGAAGCTTAGTGAAAGCAGTGTCACAAGAAAGGAAGCCTCATTGCATAAAGGGAGGAGAGTGTGAGAAATGAGAAAATGGGGGAAATGAAACAACCTTTCAGAAAGGGCTGTAGCTTCTGAATGTCCCTCTTCCCTCTGGTGACTACGTCCCATCTTCAGTCTTTGCTCTCACTTATCCACGGATTCTTCTCTCACTTACTCACTAAACTAAGGGGCTCTAGGGCGTTTCCTTCCTGATCTTAAGCATCATTTGAAACCCTGGTTCCCTTTGGACCCAGAGGCACCACCCCTCTTTGGTCCCTTGCCCTGCCTCTTTTTCTTTCTGAGCAGTTAAGGACATCTTTATCCAGCTGGTAGTTCAGGTCAGAAATGTGGGCATCATCCTTGACTTCTCCCAATCCTTCATCCTCTGCCTTCAAGCAGTCAGCAGGCCTGGCCTCTCTACCTCCTGAACCCCACCACAGACCTATCCACTTCTTGCCATGTTCATTGCTTACACTCATCCAAGTTACCATCAAAGCAGTGTCATCTCCTGGATGCCCATAAGTGCCTTCTCACTGTCCGATCTGCGTGATCTTTGCTTTCCAAAGGACTGCAATAGCTATCTTCACAAAATATAGGTCCTATTCTGGCACTCCTCCTTGAAGTGCTTTAGTAGTTTCCATTTGCCTTTAGGATAATGTCAGAATCTTCAATGCAGCTTACAAGTCCCTGTCTTGTTTCATACCCTCTGCCCCTAGCACTATGCTTCACACACATGCCCCCCCACCCCACCCCACCCCACCCTCAGACACTCTGAGCCCCACCTTGACTGTGGGTTCTAAGTCTTTCCACATTCTGCTCACTCTTCTAGAACGTCCTTCTCTCCTTTCTATATCCCCTTCTCTGGCCACCATTGCCTAGCTAGCGCCTAGTCATTTAGATCTCAACTTCAATGTCACTTCCTAGGCAAAACACGGACTCCCTGACTCTCTGCCTGTGTTGCTTCTCTTATATTCCTCCTTGCTCTATGTACGTCTTCTTCACAACTCTTATCACACTTGTAATTACTTGTTCAACTCATGGACTATAAGCTCTCTGAAGCCAGAGACCGTTTCTTTTATTTACTGTGGTATCATCAGTGCTTCCACATTGTAGGTGTTCAATCTCTTATTGAATGGAGAGGGGAGTAGGGAAGTAGAGCTAAGGGAACAACATCATTCCCTTCTAGCAGAGTTGGGGGTGGGGAGAGAGAGAGAGACTTGAGCATATGTAGTACTGATGGAAAGCTCCAGGAGAGAGGAAAAGGTTGACAGTTCAGGAAAGGTTACCAAATACATGGTTATAGAGGCTGGAAGAAGCGAGTATTAATTCTGGATGAGAAGAAAATGAGAAAAGAATGCCCATAGTTTTAAGCCTAGAAATAGGAAGAAGGGAGTTTGTGGGCATTCACACCTAAAAAAAATAGGACGCAGAAAAATCTGCTGAGGGTAGGAAAGGATGGGATCTGCCAAGGAGAAGACTGGAGTGGCCCCAAAGAGTCCTGAGGCAGAGATCCACGTGGCCTAAGATGAGTGTGAGGCAGCACAAGGGCCTGCTGGGGGCTGAGCATGTCTGAATATCGATGTGGCCTTGTCCAGGTTATCTGGACTGCTGATCCCTCCTCTGTCATGACCTGTTTCCTTCTGTTTTCTCCCAGGTCAAGGAGTCTGAGCTGGAGCCAGGGCCCCAGTGGGACCTGACCCAAAGTCTGAGGTCAAGCTGGGCCCAGAGCCTGGCCTGGAGCTGGAGCCCAAGGCACAGCTGGACTACCCTTGTCATGCAGAAGGAGCCGGGCATTGTGCCTTCCTGCCCTGGCATGAAGAGCCCCAGGCCCCGCCTCCTGCTACCATTGCTGCTGCTGCTGCTGGGAGCTGGGGTGCCAGGTGCCTGGGCTCAGGCTGGGAGCCTGGACTTGCAGATTGATGAGGAGCAGCCAGCAGGTACACTGATTGGGGACATCAGTGCGGGGCTTCCGGCAGGCACGGCAGCTCCTCTCATGTACTTCATCTCCGCCCAGGAGGGCAGCGGCGTGGGCACAGACCTGGCCATTGATGAACACAGTGGGGTTGTCCGTACAGCCCGTGTCTTGGACCGTGAGCAGCGGGACCGCTACCGCTTCACTGCAGTCACTCCTGATGGTGCCACCGTGGAAGTTACAGTGCGAGTGGCTGACATCAACGACCATGCTCCAGCCTTCCCACAGGCTCGGGCTGCCCTGCAGGTACCTGAGCATACAGCTTTTGGCACCTGCTACCCACTGGAGCCTGCTCGTGATGCAGATGCTGGGCATCTGGGAACCCAGGGCTATGCGCTATCTGGTGATGGGGCTGGAGAGACTTTCCGGCTGGAGACACGCCCCGGTCCAGATGGGGCCCCAGTGCCTGAGCTGGTAGTTACTGGGGAACTGGACCGAGAGAACCGCTCACACTATATGCTACAGCTGGAGGCCTATGATGGTGGTTCACCACCCCGGAGGGCCCAGACCCTGCTGGACGTGACACTGCTGGACATCAATGACCATGCTCCAGCTTTCAATCAGAGCCGCTATCATGCTGTGGTGTCTGAGAGCCTGGCCCCTGGCAGTCCTGTCTTGCAGGTGTTCGCATCTGATGCCGATGCTGGTGCCAATGGGGCTGTGACTTATGAGATCAATCGGAGGCAGAGTGAGGGTGACGGACCCTTCTCCATCGACGCGCACACGGGGCTGCTTCAGTTAGAGCGGCCACTGGACTTTGAGCAACGGCGGGTCCATGAACTGGTGGTGCAAGCACGAGATGGTGGGGCTCACCCTGAGTTGGGCTCAGCCTTTGTGACTGTGCATGTGCGAGATGCCAATGACAATCAGCCCTCCATGACTGTCATCTTTCTCAGTGCAGATGGCTCCCCCCAAGTGTCTGAGGCCGCCCCACCTGGACAGCTTGTTGCTCGCATCTCTGTGTCAGACCCAGATGATGGTGACTTTGCCCATGTCAATGTGTCCCTGGAAGGTGGAGAGGGCCACTTTGCCCTAAGCACCCAAGACAGCGTCATCTATCTGGTGTGTGTGGCTCGGCGGCTGGATCGGGAAGAGAGGGATGCCTATAACTTGAGGGTTACAGCCACAGACTCAGGCTCACCTCCACTGCGGGCCGAGGCTGCCTTTGTGCTGCACGTCACTGATGTCAACGACAATGCACCTGCCTTTGACCGCCAGTTCTACCAACCTGAGCCCCTGCCTGAGGTTGCGCTGCCTGGCAGCTTTGTAGTGCGGGTGACTGCTCGGGATCCTGACCAAGGCACCAATGGTCAGGTCACTTACAGCCTAGCCCCTGGCGCCCACACCCACTGGTTCTCCATTGACCCCACCTCAGGCATTATCACTACGGCTGCCTCACTGGACTATGAGTTGGAACCTCAGCCACAGCTGACTGTGGTGGCCACAGATGGTGGCCTGCCCCCTCTAGCCTCCTCTGCCACAGTTAACGTGGCCCTGCAAGATGTGAATGATAATGAGCCCCAATTCCAGAGGACTTTCTACAATGCCTCGCTGCCTGAGGGCACCCAGCCTGGAACTTGCTTCCTTCAGGTGGGTAGGCCTGGCACATAGCAAGATACAGTTGGGGGCATCTGAGAGCCACAGGGGACCTCGGAGCAGGAACCAAGTCTTACAAGGTCATCTACTGATGGTGACTTATGCTAGAGGGTTCTGCCCTATGTTGTAAGCTCCAAAATCTGTGCAGAGGGTGAGGGTTAATGAGAAGATGAGAAAGCAGAGTGCAAGAGCTGAGGCAGATGGTCTTGGCAGGTGAGGAAGTTAAGATTGAATCTAGTGGAGAAATGATTTGTGGTGTCAGGAAGTGAAAGTCTCAAAGCTGTTCTGCAGGGCAGAGATGGAGATTCTACATACCGATGTGGCTTCTGTTCCCCAAAGAAGACACCAGAATTTATGAGGCCCTCCATTTCTTGTCAAGTGCTGGGCTGTGCTGGAAGAAATCCTCATCCCTGCCCTCAGAGCTGAGCCTTAATAGGACACTTTGGATGAGACATGAGAATGAGAGATAGCAAGAATTATCTCGATATCCAGAGCAGGAAGTCCTCTCAGGGGAAGAGGCAGGAACCCCAGACAGGCTGAGAAGGACAGAGACTGGCTGCAAGTCAGGCCTGAAAAAGTGGAGGGAACATGAAATGGGAAAAGCACTCTGAGACCAGGCTGCAGAAGTCCCTGAACACCAAGCACTGAGGGGTTAGGACTACTTGGAAAGCAAAAGAGCTCACTGAACTTCTGTGTTTTTTGTTTGTTTTTTTGTTTTTTGGTTTTTTTTAAAGATGGAGTCTCACTCTGTCGCCCAGGCTGCAGTGCAGTGGCGTAATCTCAGCTGACTGCAAGCTCCGCCTCCTGGGTTCGCGCCATTCTCCTGCCTCAGTGTCCTGAGTAGCTGGGACTATAGGAGCCTGCCACCACACCCAGCTAATTTTTTATATTTTTAGTAGAGATGGGATTTCACCGTATTAGCCAGGATAGTCTTGATCTCCTGACCTCAAGGAGCTCACTGAATTTCTTTGAGCTGGGAAGGGAATGATCAGGTTTGGTTTTATTAATTTAGCTATCTGGCTTTAAGGGTGATTGGATCAGCAGGTGTGTGACAGATCGTTCCTTCATTTGTATGTTCAAGATTTTATTTACATATTGTAAGCCTGGCACTGTGCTAAGCCCAGAGAACAAAGAAAAGAGACAGTCCTATTCCCAGGGTGGTCACAGTCTAGATAGGGAGACACATCAGTAACTAATGCTGCAGCAGGTGGCATATAAATGCTGTGGAAGCCCAGAGGAAGGGCCTTGAAGGACTAATGAAACTTTGCCAAATGGATAATATGAAGTGTGCAGACCAGAGACTCCAAGCCTAAGGAAAGAGCTGCTGAACAAATACCAGGACACGTTCAGGAGATTGTATTGTTCAGGCTGGCATCAGCTGTACTGATGAGAAAGAGTCAGGGGAGATGAGACAAGACAGTAGACAGGAGCCAGGTCACAAATTCAACTTTATCTTTAAAATCATAGGGAGCAAGTGAAGGACTCTAAGCAAATCTGATATGTCTTTTAGAAAGATTGCTTTGACTGCACTATGGAGTATGGCTGCAGGAGAGAGGATAGCGGGCAGGGAGTCCTCTTAGGAGGCTGGTGCTTGGTGTCCTAATGTCACCAAACTCCACCAGACTCCTGGACATCTCCACACAGCATAGACTTCCAGGCTAGCTCTGGGCCTGGCTGACCTCTTGTCCTCTGGCCAGACTGTGCATATTTGCTCGCCTGCTGCTGTGCAGCTCCACAACTCACTCTTCCATGTGTTTACTCTCCTTCTTGGCCAGGACCAATAGGCTATGGCTTCCAGACTTCTCTCCTCACTAGTGCCTGAAGCAAGAGAGCAACTCTCCAGGTAGTTTCCTGGAGTTTTTACTATTAGCAACCATAGAGAATGAGGGGTAAAAATGACCATTTGGGGTTTACAACTGTTACAAGAAGTCTTAATGTTTGATTTATTCAATATAAATGTATTGAATGTTTACCATGTGCCAGTCACTGTATTAGAGACATGGAATACAGTCATGAAAGCATCACTCCCCTCATCTTAAGGAGTTTATAGAGGGGAGATTCATGTGCAAAGAAATAGTTTCATTCCAATAAAAACATTTCCATTTGGGGATATATATGAGGTACAGATAGGCTGTATGAGTGCTTTCCCGAAAGAAGGGACCCTTGAGTTGAGACTTAAAGAATGAGCAATTTATGAGAGTATCAGATGGGGTAAGGCTTCCAAGCAGCGGTGAGGTGCACAGAGGTGTGGGAGGGCCCAGCTTGTTCAAGGGCCTACTAGGGGTTCAGGATATCTGGAGTTAAGACCGGAGATGGGAGGGTGGCGGATGAGAGTGCAGGGAGGCTCAGTCAAGTCAGAGGGTTTGAGCTTTTTTCTATAGGGAATATTGAAAATTTTGAGTAGAGGAGCAATATTACCAGATTTGTTTTTGCAAGTGGTAGTCAATGTAGAGCAGTGGTTTATAACCATGGGAGACTTTGCCTCCCAGAAGGGATATTAGCAATATCTAGAGAAATTTCTGATTGTCACAACTGGTGGTATACTATTGGCATCTAGTGGGTAGAGGCTGAGAATGCTGCTAACCATCCTGTAATGCACTTGACAGCTCCCATAATAAAGCATTATCTGGTCCAAAAGGTCAATAGTGCCAATGTTGAGAAACCGTGGTGTAGAGTACAGATCAGAGGGTCAGACCTCTATAAGAAGGCAGTCAAAATAATGCAGGGGAGCAATAACTCAGGACAACTCAGGCCTAAGTCAGAACGATGATAATGGTGATGGAGAGGAACAGACAAATAGAGTTAATGAGGACTTACTTAATCCCTGGTTGATTGATATACCGGGTGAGAAAAAGGGAAGAACTGATTTCTGGCTTTAGCAACTGTGTGGATGGAAGAATCATTAGAGCAGGTTTGGAATGATCATGAGTTTAGTTTTGGGCTGGTTGGATTTAGGGTGCCTGTGGGACATCCAAGTGGAGGTGCTGAGCAGCCATCTGGATGTACAAGTTTGGAAATCTCAGAGGAGTGGTCTAGAGTGAAAGTATAGACGATGGTTGAAGTAAAAGACAAGGCCCTGAGTGAGTGTGTGAAGTGAGAAGGGGCCAAGGAGAGATTCCAGGGAACAGTGTGTAAGAACAGGCAGATAAGGGGAGATGGAGGAAGACTGGCAGTGGTGGTGGGGGAAGCAGTGGGTGGAGAAGCAGGAAAAGTAGTGTCAAGAAGTCATAGCAGGAGAGATGGGCATGGTGATGCATCCCTGTAATCCAAGCCACTCGAGAGGCTGAGGCAGGAGGATTACTTGAGCCCAGTAGTTCCAGACCTGCCTGGACAACATAGTGAGAGCCTGTCTTACAAAATAAATAAAGGCCAGGCACAGTGGTTCACGCCTGTAATCTCAGCACTTTGGGAGGCCAAGGTGGAAGGACTGGCTGAGGCCAGGAGTTTGAGACCAGCCTGGGAAACATACTGAAAACGGTCTATGCAAAAAATAAAAAAACTAGGCAGGCATGGTGGTGCACACCTGTAGTCCTAGTTGTTCAGGAGGCTGAGGCAGGAGGATTGCTTGAGCCCAGGAGTTCAAAGTTGCAGTGAGCTAGGATCACACCACTGCACCCCAGACTGGGCAACAGAGAGCCTGTCTCAAAAATAAAATTAAATAAATAATTTATGTTTTAAAAAGTCAAAGCAGGAGGTACACCTGGGAAGGAGGTTGGGATGGGCATATGGAGTAAGTTTGGAGGCTGGTAGAAAGTTTAGAGAGTTCACAGATAAATGTCTTTCTTTTCTCCTTGAAATAGTGCATCTGAAGAGAGCAAGGGATGGAATGGGGGCAAGAGGACAGGGATGAAGTTTATTATGGCTTTGGGGCAGAAGGGGAGAGGGAGCTGACCAAGGTCGGACTGAGATGCTGAGCTGAGAATCTGCTGAAAAAGGAGACTGTATTTGCAGTGAAACCTCTGAGCAGGGGTTGTACAGGCCAGGAAATTCACTTCTGCCTTGTTCATTTCCAGTCAGTGGCCCTTGTGCCTTTTGGGTCACTTCCTGACAACTTCCCCGGACCACTGTTTATTGCTTTCTTCCTGCAGCGAGTCAGAGGGCAAAGGTCATTAACAGCTTCTGGAGATGGTGCCGCAGCTGTACTGCTGCCTGCCAGGATTGGTGCAGGGGAAGTCTGTCTCCTGGGATATCCGGGCCCACAGCCACAGTAGAGAGTTGGAGCAGAAGCTGTTTCCAGGGTTCAGCCATGGCAGGGTCTTGGTGTCTCTCAGGAGGGTAAACAATGCACAGGTCATTTCTGTCAAGGGTCTGGGCAACAATCAGAAGTCCTTGGCCAGCTTTCTCTCTAAGCACATTTTCTGGCTGAGAAAGGGGAACTCTCCAGCTTCCTGTTGCAGCGTATCATGACCCTGAGGTCCTTATATCCACAAAGAGCACTTTGTCACAGGCTACAGTTGTCAGTACCAGCTAACCCACTATTGAGGGCCTAATGTGTACCCAATGTATAAAACTTAGTGTGAAAGAAGGTTTTGTTATAAAGCAGGATGATCAGACTGTCGATTTACTCAGTGAAAAAAAAATATGGGTAAAGCACCTACTGTGTACCTTGCACAGTACTAGGCAAAGAAGAGGGGACACCACTCACCCCAGCCTCTCCCTAGGTGACAGCCACAGATGCGGATAGTGGCCTATTTGGCCTCCTCTCCTATTCCTTGGGTGCTGGACTTGGGTCTTCCGGATCTCCCCCATTCCGCATTGATGCCCACAGCGGTGATGTGTGCACAACCCGGACCCTGGACCGTGACCAGGGGCCCTCAAGCTTTGACTTCACAGTGACAGCTGTGGATGGGGTGAGTCAGTAGACCATGGGTAGGTTGGGATGTTGGGGTAGGGCACTCACCGGGGCCAGACAAGGCTCACCTGACCTATGGCTGCATGTCCCACCAGGGAGGCCTCAAGTCCATGGTATATGTGAAGGTGTTTCTGTCAGACGAGAATGACAACCCTCCTCAGTTTTATCCACGGGAGTATGCTGCCAGTATAAGTGCCCAGAGTCCACCAGGCACAGCTGTGCTGAGGGTGCGTGCCCATGACCCTGACCAGGGGTCCCATGGGCGACTCTCCTACCATATCCTGGCTGGCAATAGCCCCCCACTTTTCGCATTGGATGAGCAATCAGGTGAGGATCCTCCCATTCCTGGGGCCTTCCCCCAGGTCTCCCTCCCTACCTGCCTAAATGATGTCCTACCCACCTCTTCCATAACCTTTCTGGCCCTATTAAGTTTCATTATATATCTCTGCTTCTATCTTTCCTCCCAGGGCTGTTGACAGTAGCCTGGCCCTTGGCCAGACGGGCCAACTCTGTGGTGCAGCTGGAGATCGGGGCTCAGGATGGAGGTGGCCTACAGGCAGAACCCAGTGCCCGAGTGAACATCAGCATTGTGCCTGGAACCCCCACACCACCCATATTTGAGCAACTACAGTATGTTTTTTCTGTGCCAGAGGATGTGGCACCAGGCACCAGTGTGGGCATAGTCCAGGCACACAACCCACCAGGTATCATTTAGCTTTATACCCACTTGGTGCCAGACCCAAATACCCCAGTATAACCCTCCAGCACCATCTGAAGGTACCTTAGAGTATCACAGCGCAGATAGCCCCTAAGTATAAAACACTCTGGTACCAATGCCCAGCACCTCCTTAGGCACGGTGCAGGCACACTGCTTCATGAGGCACAGGAATGTCACCTCAGTGCCAACCAACCTCTTTGCCAACCCCTGCCCCTCCTCCTATTTTGAAAGGCATGGGTGTGGGCACTGCCCATTCCTTCTTGGGATCAGAGTCTGGGTCCTGACTCAATAAGGGACTTTTTCCTGATCCCATTTTCGTCCTCCCTAGGTCGCTTGGCACCTGTGACCCTTTCCCTATCAGGTGGGGATCCCCGAGGACTCTTCTCCCTAGATGCGATTTCGGGGCTGTTGCAAACACTTCGCCCTCTGGACCGGGAGCTACTGGGACCGGTACTGGAGCTGGAGGTGCGAGCAGGCAGTGGAGTCCCCCCAGCTTTCGCTGTAGCTCGGGTGCGTGTGCTGCTGGATGATGTGAATGACAACTCCCCTGCCTTTCCTGCACCTGAAGACACGGTATTGCTACCACCAAACACTGCCCCAGGGACTCCCATCTATACACTGCGGGCTCTTGACCCCGACTCAGGTGTTAACAGTCGAGTCACCTTTACCCTGCTTGCTGGGGGTGGTGGAGCCTTCACCGTGGACCCCACCACAGGCCATGTACGGCTTATGAGGCCTCTGGGGCCCTCAGGAGGGCCAGCCCATGAGCTGGAGCTGGAGGCCCGGGATGGGGGCTCCCCACCACGCACCAGCCACTTTCGACTGCGGGTGGTGGTACAGGATGTGGGAACCCGTGGGCTGGCTCCCCAATTCGACAGCCCTACCTACCGTGTGGACCTGCCCTCAGGCACCATCCCTGGAACTCAGGTCCTGCAAGTGCAGGCCCAAGCACCAGATGGGGGCCCTGTCACGTATCACCTTGCAGCAGAGGGAGCAAGTAGCCCCTTTGGCCTGGAGCCACAGAGTGGGTGGCTATGGGTGCGGGCAGCGCTGGACCGTGAGGCCCAGGAGTTGTACATACTGAAGGTAATGGCAGTGTCTGGGTCCAAAGCTGAGTTGGGGCAGCAGACAGGCACAGCCACCGTGAGGGTCAGCATCCTCAACCAGAATGAACACAGTCCCCGCTTGTCTGAGGATCCCACCTTCCTGGCTGTGGCTGAGAACCAGCCCCCAGGGGCCAGCGTGGGCCGAGTCTTTGCCACTGACCGAGACTCGGGACCCAATGGACGTCTGACCTACAGCCTGCAACAGCTGTCTGAAGACAGCAAGGCCTTCCGCATCCACCCCCAGACTGGTGAGCACAGAGACCCAAATCCTGAGACCCCATAACCTTATCCCCAGCCTGGTGAACATCCAGACAGTATCCCCAACCCCCAGCTCCCATCTCACCCCTGAGAGTGATGATTTAGCCCTGGCATTCCCTCCCTCATTCCCCAAAACCCAGCTTCTTAGGTGCAGGCCTCAGACTCTGCATCCCTAAATATCTCATACATGATCCCCTTCTTGCACTCCCAGGAGAAGTGACCACACTCCAAACCCTGGACCGTGAGCAGCAGAGCACCTATCAGCTCCTGGTGCAGGTGCAGGATGGAGGGAGCCCATCCCACAGCACCACAGGCACTGTGCATGTTGCAGTGCTTGACCTCAACGACAACAGCCCCACCTTCCTGCAGGCTTCAGGAGCTGCTGCTGGCGGCCTCCCTATACAGGTATGTGAAGTGGCAGGACTTTGTCCTGAAAAGTGTGAGAGGGAGTGGGGATCTCCCCATAGAGCTGTAGACGTAGGTAAGAGACTGCCTCCTGGATCGGGTGTCGGAGCCCAAAAGAGGTTCTGCCTGCCCGCAGGTGAGGGAAGCTTTATCCTGAGTTGTCTGAAGAACAGGAAAGAGACAACTAGGTGAGTTGTGTTCCCACAGGTACCAGACCGTGTGCCTCCAGGAACACTGGTGACAACTCTGCAAGCGAAGGATCCAGATGAGGGGGAGAATGGGACCATCTTGTACACGCTAACTGGTATGGGAGTGGAGAGAAGAGAATTGGTGGGTGATGGCATGCCTTCACGGCCTGCCCAGCTCTGGGCCCCAAGCCCTCATCTTACTCTGCCTGTCCCCAGGTCCTGGCTCAGAACTTTTCTCTCTGAACCCTCACTCAGGGGAGCTGCTCACTGCAGCTCCCCTGATCCGAGCAGAGCGGCCCCACTATGTGCTGACACTGAGTGCTCACGACCAAGGCAGCCCTCCTCGAAGTGCCAGCCTCCAGCTGCTGGTGCAGGTATGGCTGCCCTTCCCACAGTCTGCCCACCTCCCCTTGGCTACCGCTGTAGGTCCCCTTCAGTAGCTCCAGCTTCATGGGAGTCCTTGGGCTCCAGTAGTAGTCAGGTTACTCTGACCACTCTTTCCTACCACCTGGGAAGCCAGCCCAGATCCCCTTTTACACCGGCCCTCACAATTCTGTTCTCCCTCCCCGGTCCACAACAGGTGCTTCCCTCAGCTCGCTTGGCCGAGCCGCCCCCAGAACTCGCAGAGCGGGACCCAGCGGCACCAGTGCCTGTCGTGCTGACGGTGACAGCAGCTGAGGGGCTGCAGCCCGGCTCTCTGTTGGGCTCGGTGGCACCTCCAGAGCCCGCGGGTTTGGGCGCACTCACCTACACACTGGTGGGCGGTGCCGATCCCGAGGGCACCTTCGCGCTGGATGCGGCCTCAGGGCGCTTGTACCTGGCGCGGCCCCTGGACTTCGAAGCAGGCCCGCCATGGCGCGCGCTCACGGTACGCGCTGAGGGGCCGGGAGGCGCGGGCGCGCGGCTGCTGCGAGTGCAGGTGCGCGTGCAGGACGAGAATGAGCATGCGCCCGCCTTCGCGCGCGATCCGCTGGCGCTGGCGCTGCCGGAGAACCCGGAGCCCAGCGCAGCGCTGTACACTTTCCGCGCGTCGGACGCCGACGGCCCCGGCCCCAATAGCGACGTGCGCTACCGCCTGCTGCGCCAGGAGCCGCCCGTGCCGGCGCTTCGCCTGGACGCGCGCACCGGGGCGCTCAGCGCTCCGCGCGGCCTGGACCGAGAGACCACTCCAGCGCTGCTGCTACTGGTGGAAGCCACCGACCGGCCAGCCAACGCCAGCCGCCGCCGTGCAACGCGCGTTTCTGCGCGCGTCTTCGTCACGGATGAGAATGACAACGCGCCTGTCTTCGCCTCGCCCTCACGCGTGCGCCTCCCAGAGGACCAGCCGCCTGGGCCCGCGGCGCTGCACGTGGTAGCCCGGGACCCGGACCTGGGCGAGGCCGCACGCGTGTCCTATCGGCTGGCATCTGGCGGGGACGGACACTTCCGGCTGCACTCAAGCACTGGTGAGGGTTAGGTTGAGGGTGAGGGCGAGGAAGGTGCTGAGGTGGAGTGTTGAGGTCCCCACCAACCTGCCTTACCGCTCACCTAGGAGCGCTGTCCGTGGTGCAGCCGTTGGACCGCGAACAACGAGCTGAGCACGTACTGACAGTGGTGGCCTCAGACCACGGCTCCCCGCCGCGCTCGGCCACTCAGGTCCTGACCGTCAGTGTCGCTGACGTCAACGACGAGGCGCCTACTTTCCAGCAGCAGGAGTACAGCGTCCTCTTGCGTGAGAACAGCGCGCCTGGCACATCTCTGCTCACCTTGCGAGCAACCGACCCCGACCTGGGTAAGACCTCGGGGGATGAATTATGAGTGGGATGGACTGGGGCAAGAAAGAGCGTTTTTACCCTCTGATCGCCCTCCATGCTGTCCCTCCTCAGGGGCCAACGGGCAAGTGACTTATGGAGGCGTCTCTAGCGGAAGCTTTTCTCTGGATCCTGACACTGGTGTTCTCACGACTCTTCGGGCCCTTGATCGAGAGGAGCAGGAGGAGATCAACCTGACAGGTACATGTTGACAGCACCCCAAAAGCCTGAGTGAGGTGTTGTAAACACCAGTATTACCTGGACAGAATACCCAAAGTACTACCTTCTAGAAGTTTTTGCCTAATGCCACAAAGCTCCTGTTACGTTTTTGGACCCTTTTGGGGAGTCAAGAGTTTGGCAGGGTGCAAGGTGAACTGACTTCTAGACTGCCACAACTGTGACCACACAAATTCTAAAATGCATAATGTCACAGCTATGCCCTCCTGGCCTCCCTCAGATACTGCAGTCATTTGACAGAGAAGCATATTGATACTGAATATTGGAGAGGTCAAGTGACTTGCTCAAGCTCATGCAGCTTGGAAGTGGCAGGGCTGGGACTTGAACCCAGATCTTTTCATACCTCATTTAGTGCCTTTCCTGTTACACCACCACTAGTCCAAGATATATCTTGCATGCACCAAGCATGGGAGGTAGGACACATGTATGTTTATGTATGCATGACACATGTGTGCCTGGGAGGTATGGAGAGATGGACATTTTCTGGTTTGTGTGCACTGAATGAACATATATGACCACTATGTGGTGTGGATTTCTCCATGTGATGAGAGCAGACTAGACTTCATTGATTTTGCTTTCCCACAGTGTATGCCCAGGACAGGGGCTCACCTCCCCAGTTAACTCATGCCACCATTCGAGTGGCTGTGGAGGATGAGAATGACCATGCACCAACCTTTGGGAGTACCCATCTCTCTCTGGAGGTGCCTGAGGGCCAGGACCCCCAAACCCTTACCATGCTTCGGGCTTCTGATCCAGATGTGGGAGCCAATGGGCAGTTGCAGTACCGCATCCTAGGTGAGAACCTTCCCACTCCCACTAACTCAGCACCCACTTGCCTGGTTCTTGCTCCTCCTTGGCTGCTGTCAGCCTCAGTGCATGTGTCTGGGTCTCCTTTTCCCTCATGATATCGTCCACCTTTTCTTTCATGCTTATACCCAGTGTATCTGGGTATCTCTTTCCATGCCCTTTATCTCCCTGTGTGTCTCTGTTTCTATCTTCCTATTTCTTTTCTTTCTCATTTATTTCTCCCTGTAGAGCAGTCGTTCTCAAACTTTTTGGTCCCAGAAACCCTTAACACTCTTAATTTTTGAGAACCCTAAAGAGTTTTTATGTGGATTATATTAGTATTTACTGTATTAGGTAATAAAACTGAGATGATGTTAAAATATGATTGTGAAACAAGCCAATGAAGTATACAGCTTGCCAGTATTTCTGTGTAAGCACAAGGAAATACTAAGATTTCAAGTAACAGTTTGTTGGACAGTAATTAATTTCAGAGATTAAAGCAGGTGTAACTGAAGATAGCCAGAGCAGACTGAATCTCTGAAGACACACACATTCATGCTCTAAACTTTCTATCTAGAAAATTCTAGAAAACACAGGAATACATAAGCACACATTGCATTAACCAAGACATTATATCATCACATGTCATAGAGCATCTGCAAATTCTACTGTACATCTGTGAGATAATGAGAATAAAAAGGCCATATAATGGCTTAGTAGTGCTATGAAATAATTTTGATCTTATGCATATGAAAAGGACCTGGGGGACTCCTGGGGTTCCCAGACCACACACAGATGATACCAGCTGCTTTATAGTATTTTCTGTTACTTTCCATTTCTTTTTTTCTGTTTTTCTTCCTTTCTTTCATAAGTTCAGTTGCTTTTGTGCACATGCTCACTCTCTCTGCTGTTGTCTGTAAATCACCCCCATCCCCATGACACATGTATATTTATATGTGCATGCCCTTCTCTGCAGATGGGGACCCATCAGGAGCCTTTGTCCTAGACCTTGCTTCTGGAGAGTTTGGCACCATGAGGCCACTAGACAGAGAGGTGGAGCCAGCTTTCCAGCTGAGGATAGAGGCCCGGGATGGAGGCCAGCCAGCTCTCAGTGCCACGCTGCTTTTGACAGTGACAGTGCTGGATGCCAATGACCATGCTCCAGCCTTTCCTGTGCCTGCCTACTCTGTGGAGGTGCCGGAGGATGTGCCTGCAGGGACCCTGCTGCTACAGCTACAGGCTCATGACCCTGATGCTGGAGCCAATGGCCGTGTAACTTACTACCTGGGTGCCGGTACAGCAGGAGCCTTCCTGCTGGAGCCCAGCTCTGGAGAACTGCGCACAGCTGCAGCCTTGGACAGAGAACAGTGTCCCAGCTACACCTTTGCTGTGAGTGCAGTGGATGGTGCAGCTGCTGGGCCCCTAAGCACCACAGTGTCTGTCACCATCATAGTGCGTGATGTCAATGACCATGCACCCACCTTCCCCACCAGTCCTCTGCGCCTACGCCTGCCCCGCCCAGGCCCCAGCTTCAGTACCCCAACTCTGGCTCTGGCTACACTGAGAGCTGAAGATCGTGATGCTGGTGCCAATGCTTCCATTCTGTACCGACTGGCGGGCACACCACCTCCTGGCACTACTGTGGACTCTTACACTGGTGAAATCCGTGTGGCCCGCTCTCCTGTAGCTCTAGGCGTCCGGGATCGTGTCCTATTCATTGTGGCCACTGATCTTGGCCGTCCAGCTCGCTCTGCCACTGGTGTGATCATTGTTGGACTGCAGGGGGAAGCTGAGCGTGGACCCCGCTTTCCCCGGACTAGCAGTGAGGCTATGATTCGTGAGAATGCACCCCCAGGTGGGTTTCCAGCCATTTCTCCCAGATTCGAACTCCCAAATGGGCTGAGGTTGCCCATTGAAAATGTCCCCCAAACTCTCCCAGTCTCACGCTCGCAGTCCAACAATACCATTCTTTCTGCAGGGACTCCTATTGTCTCCCCGAGGGCTGTCCATGCAGGAGGCACAAATGGACCCATCACCTACAGCATTCTCAGTGGAAATGAGAAAGGGACATTCTCGATCCAGCCTAGTACAGGTAAGGAATAGGAGCAGGGGCTCTGTGCGGGACAGGCTACTGGGGAAGCAGGTTCTTTGCATCAGAGGAGCCTTTGATGGGTGAAGGGCTATCCTTGAGTAACGGGTCTCAGAGAAGGAGGCTCCAGGGCAAGCAAAGGGAGCTGTCACTTATGCATTCTGCCTCCCCCAGGTGCCATCACAGTTCGCTCAGCAGAGGGGCTGGACTTCGAGGTGAGTCCACGACTGCGACTGGTCCTGCAGGCAGAGAGTGGAGGAGCCTTTGCCTTCACTGTGCTGACCCTGACCCTGCAAGATGCCAACGACAATGCTCCCCGTTTCCTGCGGCCCCATTACGTGGCCTTCCTTCCTGAGTCCCGGCCCTTGGAGGGGCCCCTGCTGCAGGTGCGGGGTGTGATGGAAAGATGGGGGAGCAGGGCTAGTCAGACTTGTCTGTGGCCAGACCAGTCCCAGCAGCCTCCTACCCTCACCAGGTGGAGGCAGATGACCTGGATCAAGGCTCTGGAGGACAGATTTCCTACAGTCTGGCTGCATCCCAGCCGGCACGTGGATTGTTCCACGTAGACCCAGCCACAGGCACTATCACCACCACAGCCATCCTGGACCGTGAGATCTGGGCCGAAACACGGTGAGTCCTGGCCCTGTGGACCAAAGACCCTATCTTGGGCCTGTCCAGTTTAAAGCCCTGCCTTGAACCCACCTCAGTGCCTTGGCCACATCCTGAATTCCCCAGCCCTAAGGTCTGTCCTGAGTCCTCCTGGCCCTGCCCAGAGTTCCCCCTTATTGCCATGCCCCACCCGATGATTGTGCTTTGTACCCAGGTTGGTACTGATGGCCACAGACAGAGGGAGCCCAGCCCTGGTGGGCTCAGCTACCTTGACGGTGATGGTCATCGACACCAATGACAACCGCCCCACCATCCCCCAGCCCTGGGAGCTCCGAGTGTCAGAAGGTGAGACTGGGTAAAGTGGGTGGCATAAAGGGTGGCAGAAAGACATTTTTCTCCACCCTGCGGCTCAAGGTGGGGCTGTGTCCATGCCAAACACATTTGTCTCGTGTATTTCAGATGCGTTATTGGGCTCAGAGATTGCACAGGTAACAGGGAACGATGTGGACTCAGGACCGGTGCTGTGGTATGTGCTGAGCCCATCTGGGCCCCAGGATCCCTTCAGTGTTGGCCGCTATGGAGGCCGTGTCTCCCTCACGGGGCCCCTGGACTTTGAGCAGTGTGACCGCTACCAGCTGCAGCTGCTGGCGCATGATGGGCCTCATGAGGGCCGTGCCAACCTCACAGTGCTTGTGGAGGATGTCAATGATAATGCACCTGCCTTCTCACAGAGCCTCTACCAGGTATTGACACCCCTGGATCCACCTTCACCTGGGCCTGGGTTGTTCTTATTGGAGGCAAGTATCAGAGCTAGCAGCTGCTGAGGTGGGCTGGATGTTGGAGCTGATCTGGGAATGGGAAGGTCCCAAGTCCTGTGAACTACATCCTGGTTTTGCATCCTGTACCCACAAAGGGGAGAAGGTGGGCATTTCCCATTCGAATACTTAGGAGTAGGGGCTCCGAGTATTCCAAGTATTGGAATGGACGCCAAGCAGGGCTCAAGGAAGCAAGCTCAAGAACAGGCTGCATGGACAGCAGGGCAAATGGGAAGCCTGGCCATAAGCACTTCTCCTCACACTTCAGGTAATGCTGCTTGAGCACACACCCCCAGGCAGTGCCATTCTCTCCGTCTCTGCCACTGATCGGGACTCAGGTGCCAATGGTCACATCTCCTACCACCTGGCTTCCCCTGCTGATGGCTTCAGTGTTGACCCCAACAATGGTGCGTCTTTCCCAGGATCTGCCCCTTGCCTTTGACTGTGTTAGGCTATAATCTGACCTCATTCCTTGAATTTGTTACTCAAACTCTGTAACTCCTAGATGTCTGGCCCAGGGAGGACATTTCCTCCCCTCTGTCTTCATTGTAAGCCCCTTGTTGAGTGCATGTCTAGAAGCTGTTCCCTAAGCTGTGAAGCCTTGAGGCCATCCCCTTGTCTCCCAGCAGATAGGCCATTCCCTGAGTCTGACTTTCAAAACCATTTCCTAGATCCTGAAGGGTCACTCTTCTGTTCACTCACAGCCTTTGTTGAGTTTGTTTCTTTCCCTTCCATTCTCATCTCAGGGACCCTGTTCACAATAGTGGGAACAGTGGCCTTGGGCCATGACGGGTCAGGAGCAGTGGATGTGGTGCTGGAAGCACGAGACCATGGGACTCCAGGCCGGGCAGCACGAGCCACAGTGCATGTACAACTGCAGGACCAGAACGACCATGCCCCGAGCTTCACATTGCCACACTACCGTGTGGCTGTGACTGAGGACCTACCCCCTGGCTCCACTCTGCTCACCCTGGAGGCTACAGATGCTGATGGAAGCCGCACCCATGCCGCTGTGGAGTACAGCATCATCAGTGGCAACTGGGGCCGAGTCTTCCAGCTGGAACCCAGGCTGGCTGAGGCTGGGGAGAATGCTGGACCAGGCCCCCAGGCACTGGGCTGCCTGGTGTTGCTTGAACCTCTAGACTTTGAAAGCCTGACACAGTACAATCTAACAGTGGCTGCAGCTGACCGTGGGCAGCCACCCCAAAGCTCAGTCGTGCCAGTCACTGTCACTGTACTAGATGTCAATGACAACCCACCTGTCTTTACCCGAGCATCCTACCGTGTGGCAGTACCTGAGGACACACCTGTTGGAGCTGAGCTGCTGCATGTAGAGGCCTCTGACGCTGACCCTGGCCCTCACGGCCTCGTGCGTTTCACTGTCAGCTCAGGCGACCCATCAGGGCTCTTTGAACTGGATGAGAGCTCAGGCACCTTGCGACTGGCCCATGCCCTGGACTGTGAGACCCAGGCTCGACATCAGCTTGTAGTACAGGCTGCTGACCCTGCTGGTGCACACTTTGCTTTGGCACCAGTGACAATTGAGGTCCAGGATGTGAATGATCATGGCCCAGCCTTCCCACTGAACTTACTCAGCACCAGCCTGGCCGAGAATCAGCCTCCAGGCACTCTCGTGACCACTCTGCATGCAATCGACCGGGATGCTGGGGCTTTTGGGAAGCTCCGTTACAGCCTGTTGGAGGCTGGGCCAGGGCCTGAGGGCCGTGAGGCATTTGCACTGAACAGCTCAACAGGGGAGTTGCGTGCACGAGTGGCCTTTGACTACGAGCACACAGAAAGCTTCCGGCTGCTGGTGGGTGCTGCCGATGCTGGGAATCTCTCAGCCTCTGTCACTGTGTCGGTGCTGGTGACTGGAGAGGATGAGTATGACCCGGTATTTCTGGCACCAGCTTTCCACTTCCAAGTGCCTGAAGGTGCCCGGCGTGGCCACAGCTTGGGTCATGTGCAGGCCACAGACGAGGATGGGGGTGCTGATGGCCTGGTTCTGTATTCCCTTGCCACCTCTTCACCCTATTTTGGTATTAACCAGACTACAGGTGCCCTATACCTGCGGGTGGACAGTCGAGCACCAGGCAGTGGAACAGCCACCACTGGGGGTGGGGGCCGGACCCGGCGGGAAGCACCACGGGAGCTGAGGCTGGAGGTGATAGCACGGGGGCCTCTGCCTGGTTCCCGGAGTGCCACAGTGCCTGTGACCGTGGATATCACCCACACCGCACTGGGCCTGGCACCTGACCTCAACCTGCTATTAGTAGGGGCTGTAGCAGCCTCCTTGGGAGTTGTGGTGGTGCTTGCACTGGCAGCCCTTGTCCTAGGACTTGTTCGGGCCCGTGGCCGCAAGGCTGAGGCAGCCCCTGGCCCAATGTCACAGGCAGCACCCCTAGCCAGTGGCTCACTGCAGAAAGTGGGCCGAGAGCCACCTAGTCCACCACCCTCTGAGCACCTCTATCACCAGACTCTTCCCAGCTATGGTGGGCCAGGAGCTGGAGGACCCTACCCCCGTGGTGGCTCCTTGGACCCTTCACATTCAAGTGGCCGAGGCTCAGCAGAGGCTGCAGAGGATGATGAGATCCGCATGATCAATGAGTTCCCCCGTGTGGCCAGTGTGGCCTCCTCTCTGGCTGCCCGTGGCCCTGACTCAGGCATCCAGCAGGATGCAGATGGACTGAGTGACACATCCTGTGAGCCACCTGCCCCTGACACCTGGTATAAGGGCCGAAAGGCAGGGCTGCTGCTGCCAGGTGCAGGAGCCACTCTCTATCGAGAGGAGGGGCCCCCAGCCACTGCCACAGCCTTCCTGGGGGGCTGTGGCCTGAGCCCTGCACCCACTGGGGACTATGGCTTCCCAGCAGATGGCAAGCCATGTGTGGCAGGTGCACTGACAGCCATTGTGGCCGGCGAGGAGGAGCTCCGTGGCAGCTATAACTGGGACTACCTGCTGAGCTGGTGCCCTCAGTTCCAACCACTGGCCAGTGTCTTCACAGAGATCGCTCGGCTCAAGGATGAAGCTCGGCCATGTCCCCCAGCTCCCCGTATCGACCCACCACCCCTCATCACTGCCGTGGCCCACCCAGGAGCCAAGTCTGTGCCCCCCAAGCCAGCAAACACAGCTGCAGCCCGGGCCATCTTCCCACCAGCTCCTCACCGCTCCCCCATCAGCCATGAAGGCTCCCTGTCCTCAGCTGCCATGTCCCCCAGCTTCTCACCCTCTCTGTCTCCTCTGGCTGCTCGCTCACCCGTTGTCTCACCATTTGGGGTGGCCCAGGGTCCCTCAGCCTCAGCACTCAGCACAGAGTCTGGCCTGGAGCCACCTGATGACACGGAGCTGCACATCTAGCTGTGGCCCAGGCTGGGCCCCGACCTGGGATGCGCATAGTGTCCCCAATGCAGGTCCCACTCTGAGCCTGCCCTGGGCAGCCTCGTACTATGACTGGCTACGGGGAGGCCACCACCAGGCCCCAGCTCTCCACCCTGAACTCCCCAGCCCCCTCAGAGCACTAGGACCATAGAAGTCCTGTTGGTCACTGACCTGTGACCAGATCCAATGTGGGGAGAAATATGAAGGAGGTAGCAGCCCTGGGTTCTCAGTGAGGGCTCCCTGCCCTGCACCAGCACCCTGAGATGGAGCTGAGACTTTATTTATTGGGGGTAGGGGGATGGAGGAGGTCCCTCCAACATGTTTGGACCCAGCTCCTTTGGGTTCCACTGACGCCCCTGCCCCTGCCCCTGCCCAGAACCAAGTGCCAATTCTCACTCTGGAGCCTTAATAAACTGCAATTTGTATCCAGTCTCCAGCTTTGTTCTATAGGGATGACTGGAAGACACCTGGTAGAGTATTGTGGATACCTCAGGAGGCACAGAGGGGTGGTGGGGTGGGGATGGCACTGGGAGCTCAGGAGCCTAGCCTGAGGCTGATGATCACATCTCTCTGCAGCTAATCTTTTCCTTCTAATATGGGCAAGAGGCCAGCAGGGCCTTGAGAGGGATCAGTTGGGTGTGAAAGGGGATCTTGGGGATGACCAGCTCTAGGCCCGAAATTCTTTTTTTAAAATAAGTCGGGGTGGGTACAAGAGCAGTCAAGGGGTTTATTTGTTTTTCTTGGGGCCACTAAATATCCACATTGTAATAATAGCTCAATTTGTTGAGCCTTTGTCATGTCAGGCTTTCTGCAGGTGGCTGTCTTGCTTCATCTCAGTGTAAACTTTCACAGTCATACAAAGGGATTTGGGAACCACTGTTGTAGACCATTCTTTGGGGGAGCCAGGCTGTGAGGGAAAGGCGATTGGCCAATATTTGAGAAGTTCATGGGACTGAGGAAATTAGAAAAAAAAAAAAAAAGTGGTCAAAGAGAAATGTTTCTGAGCATGATGCTAGTAAATACAGCTCTAGGATCCAAGCTTAGTGGGAAACTGGAGGGATCAATGGACAGGAGGAAGTCAGATTAATAGGAGTGAGGAAAAACAATAGCTTGAAAAAACAGAAGGTTACAGTCTAAGAAAGGATTCTATAATTATAATTTCAAAGGTAGAGCAGTTTTGAGAGATAGCAAGCCCAAGTGTAGCCATGGGACTGGTTTGCTTCAGTGAAGTGAAGGTAATGCTCCTTGGGTTTAATGAGATGAAGAAATGGAAGGTTAGGGTGTTGAATGGGTCTTTTACCTAGATAATTTGATCATCTAGGTCAAATGATCGCAGGAATTGGGATGGAGAGAAAAGTGAAGTGCCGTAATCTTCAGCGTGGGAATATGATCTATAGGTTAATGGATGTCAGTGGCCTGTAGGACAACAGCAAGAGTAGAGGGATCTATCTAAAAAGTATTGAGGTCAGAACAAGGGATTTTACATGAGTATAAGATTAATGGTTTTAGAAGTTAAAATGACACTGCTAACACCATCTTCCATATGGATTTTTTGGGGAAAAAAATACTTAGGAAGACTGGAAGGGAACTGAATCCTCAGGGTTTTAACTCTCATTGAAAATCTTCTTGTAATGACCCCAATTCGAAGCAGTAAACTCAGACCTTGTGGGCTTTGAGTTACCATTAGAAAGAAGCAAAGGTCTGTTTCCATTTTATCCACCTGAGCCCACTAAACAAGATGCAAGATTCCTCCGTGGCTCTTGGAACAAAGTTGATTTCCTTGAAAACCTTGGGAACCCGTAATAAACAGGACCCCAGCTGGTTTTAGATCTCCTGTGAAGCTACTTAAAACTGGAAACTGATTTGAATAAAAGGATCCTGATCTTGCAAAAGCTCTACTCTGTTCATAAATGTAGTCCTAAAATGAACACAAAATTGATAATATGGAGACATAGAGGATAAAGGAGGAAAAAATTTTTTCACTGCAATATTTCAAGGCAGATCACTTTTATATAAGTCTCCATATTGTAAATGCAGAAACCTAGGCTCTGAGAGGTTATTTTGCTGATATCATATAGCTTGGAAGAACCCCGGTCTGTGGGTCTCTAGAGCCTACTCACTTGTGGTGATTCCCAGGGGACCAAGCTCAGGATGCAGGTGGGGAGCACTGGGCTTACTCAGCACTTGACTGGCCAGAGGGGAGAATCCGAGTGGCGGCACCACCCTTGCCTAGCATTCAGGACCACCCACGCAAGGGAGGAGCCAGCACCGTCACTAGTTACTAGGCAGAGGGTTAGTGGTGGTGGACTATAGGGTTCATGTGATCTGTCACATGACAGCAGATCTGCGGAAGGGCAGAATGGGACTCCAAGCCTGGTGAGAAATTGAGAGGGCTGGGGAGAAAGGGATCACGTTGGGGGGAGCACACATTGGGAGGGTGGGAACACAAGGAAAATGTAGCTCCCACTGAAACCCACCTGCTGCCCTTACAGCCTCCTAGGGCTCTTTGCCCTCATCCTCTCTGGCAAATGCAGTTACAGCCCGGAGCCCGACCAGCGCAGAACGTGAGTTGACTTAGCACAGACCACCCCCTTCCCCATACCCTGTTCTGCCTCTCACTGTCCTGGTCCTAGCTTCTCTCACCCCCATGCCAGCTCCTAGTACACACTCCATAGTTTCATCTCTAGGTTCCTAGGCTCAGTCCCCTATCATTCACCTCATGTGATCTGTATCTGCTCCTAGGATCCTACCCAAGGTCTCAGCTCCTAATCTGGAACCTTCCACGACCAATATTTTCCATCTCTACCCTAACCAAAGCCATGTCCCTGACCCCTGACCCTACAGGCTGCCCCCAGGCTGGGTGTCCCTGGGCCGTGCGGACCCTGAGGAAGAGCTGAGTCTCACCTTTGCCCTGAGACAGCAGAACCTGGAAAGACTCTCGGAGCTGGTGCAGGCTGTGTCGGATCCCAACTCTCCTCAATACGGTGCCTTTTGGGACTGAGGACAGGATGTGGGATGCAGTGGAGGGACACAGGGCTGGGTTGGGCATGGGATGGTGATCAAGTCAGGGCCTGACAAGACACTTGTGTTCCTCAGGCTAGAAACCTAAAAGGGGATGTGGCTCAGCATATAGGCTTTATGATCAAATATGAACTCAAATTCTGACTCTGCTACTTACTAGCTACCAGGCAAACGGGAAAATAGCATCTAGTACAACTTAAGTTCCTTCCCCTACCCTCGAATCCATTCTAATTTCTTCTGTTCACATACTAAGGCTGCCAGTTCTAACTCCCAAAGAGCCTTTGGATTAGTTTACTTCTTGCTGTCCTTTGTTACTACCAACTCACTCATTTATTCCCACTCCTGGACTACTGCCCAGCTCCCCAGCTGATCTGCAGTCTCCTCCCTCCACCCCACCCCTCACTGTACTCCCCCACTCTGCTTCAAAAGTCTCTCCAACAGTCAGAATGGATTGGTTCCTTCTCCTGGTTAAAGCCCTTCACAGCAGGGGGAGTGTGCACATGTGAACTGCAGAGGCTGGGGACAGGGCAGTGTGACACTAGTATGCATGGCAGGAAACAGTGACTCACCATCGTGTTAAGCTTAAAATCAACAAGTATGCAAATTTGAGCTAAACTGGAAAACTAGTGCCAAAAGATTTGAAAACATTTACTGGACATAAGCTTAAAATTAAAATGGAAAATTTATATGTATTAATCTCATTGATTTTCATGATCATGGCAATACATGCTGTGGTGCGACATTTGCAACTTACTGGCCTTTAGGGTAAATCCATATTCTTGGCCATGGCATTTCAAGTCTCTCCAGCCTTTTCTTCTTCTGCTCCCCAAGTACACCCTACACCTGCAAGCACAACCCTCCTTTACCCTGATCCAGGCTTTGGGAAGTCCTGATGTCTTATAGTCGAGGTCCAAAACGGGGAGTTTGGGAAAGCAATGAATGAGGGCAAGTGCCTCTTCTGAATCCCTGCAGGAAAATACTTGACCCTAGAGAATGTGGCTGATCTGGTGAGGCCATCCCCACTGACCCTCCACACGGTGCAAAAATGGCTTTTGGCAGCTGGAGCCCAGAAGTGCCATTCTGTGATCACACAGGACTTTTTGACTTGCTGGCTGAGCATCCGGTGAGAGGAAATGATTTCTCCATGGAGGGCACCAGTCATCCCCTCAGTGAGATGGATGGGAGGGAGTTGAGAGCTTGCTGGGGCTTGTGGGTGGGAGCTGATGCATGGGGAGACAGTGACTGACTGCCCAGGGATGCTCAGAGGCAGCTTCTTCTGTTCCGTTTTGAGCTTTCTGACCTCTGTTTTCTGACCTCCAGGCAAGCAGAGCTGCTACTCCCTGGGGCTGAGTTTCATCACTATGTGGGAGGACCTACAGAGACCCATGTTGTAAGGTCCCCACGTCCCTACCAGCTTCCACAGGCCTTGGCCCCCCATGTGGACTTTGGTAACACCTATGGGGTGAATGGGGATTGGGGCAGACAGATCCAGGGGCTGGGGAAGTTTAGATGCCTTTGGAGACTGAGGGTAGGGTGAGTAGTAAGGTGGGCATTACAGTCTATAAGATCTCCTCAAGCCTGACTTCTCCCTACAGTGGGGGGACTGCACCGTTTTCCCCCAACATCATCCCTGAGGCAACGTCCTGAGCCGCAGGTGACAGGGACTGTAGGCCTGCATTTGGGGGTGACCCCCTCTGTGATCCGTAAGCGATATAACTTGACCTCACAAGACGTGGGTTCTGGCACCAGCAATAACAGCCAAGCCTGTGCCCAGGTGAGCCAAGCAAAGAGCCCCAGGGTCCTCAGTGCCTTGCCACACTGGGACTCACCCTCAGACCCACAACCTCTGCTCTGACTCCCTCCATAGTTCCTGGAGCAGTATTTCCATGACTCAGACCTGGCTCAGTTCATGCGCCTCTTCGGTGGCAACTTTGCACATCAGGCATCAGTAACCCGTGTGGTTGGACAACAGGGCCGGGGCCGGGCCGGGATTGAGGCCAGTCTAGATGTGCAGTACCTGATGAGTGCTGGCGCCAACATCTCCACCTGGGTCTACAGTAGCCCTGGTACTGCCAAGAGGACTGGACGGTGGGGAAGAGGGTGGGAGATGGGTATTGATCCCTGCCCCCTCAAGGGAATGCTGTAAGCTGGAGAGAGATCCTGACAACCCCCAATGACTATCTTTGTGCCCATCCCTCAAACAAAAATAATAATCCAGGCCGGCATGAGGGACAGGAGCCCTTCCTGCAGTGGCTCATGCTGCTCAGTAACGAGTCAGCCCTGCCACATGTGCATACTGTGAGCTATGGAGATGAGGAGGACTCCCTCAGCAGTGCCTACATCCAGCGGGTCAACACGGAGCTCATGAAGGCTGCTGCTCGGGGTCTCACCCTGCTCTTCGCCTCAGGTGACCTCCTACCCTAAACTTAGACAACGCTTCCACCCCTGCAACCTGGGAGCTTTGACCCCACAGTGACCCCTGAGCCTGGTCTCTGACTCATAATCTGAACTTAGACCTTCCAACAGGGACCACTGACCTAACCTCTACACTCTGACCTCCTGCAGTAATAGCTGACACATAAATTTCCTCTCTGACATCTGAACCCACATACTAAGCCCTGACCAATTAATATGAGTGCTACACTTGGTCTCTCTTAGGTGACAGTGGGGCCGGGTGTTGGTCTGTCTCTGGAAGACACCAGTTCCGCCCTACCTTCCCTGCCTCCAGGTAAGTACTCCAGCCTACCACTCAAGTATAACCACCACCTTTCACTTGTGATCTCATGATGTAGAACCTTTGTCTTGACCCCACCATGTGCTCCTGTGGTTCAGCCTTAAGCTTTGCCTGCCCTGGTTGCTGCACTCCTGTCTCTTCTTCCTGTAGGTCTCAGGCCCCAAATCTCTTGTGTGGGATACAGCTCCCATTGTTCCTTTTCCTCAGTCCCCAGGCATTTTAGTGGAAGATTTGGTGGATGTTCTGTAGAGAAACGTGTGCACAGTCACCTCGGACCATGCCTTGAAGGCTCAAAATCTCTTAGTCAATCCTATGTAGATGCTTCCCCATAGAGTCTAGTTCCTCCAGCAAGATCTGGGCTATACTCACCCCTCCCCACTATCTTGGAGGTCCCCTTGGGTCCACTACTATCTGAATGCTGTCTTCTCCCCTCAGCCCCTATGTCACCACAGTGGGAGGCACATCCTTCCAGGAACCTTTCCTCATCACAAATGAAATTGTTGACTATATCAGTGGTGGTGGCTTCAGCAATGTGTTCCCACGGCCTTCATACCAGGTACATGTGTTTATGTGCATAGATGCAGGGTAAGAGTGAGGATGGGGGATCCTCAGTTCAGCTGACTGCTGGGCAGGCCACATGCCAATACTCACTCAAAAATGCCTTTCAGGAGGAAGCTGTAGCCAAGTTCCTGAGCTCTAGCCCCCACCTTCCACCATCCAGTTACTTCAATGCCAGTGGCCGTGCCTACCCAGATGTGGCTGCACTTTCTGATGGCTACTGGGTGGTCAGCAATAGAGTGCCCATTCCATGGGTGTCCGGAACCTCGGTGAGAATCAGCCCATCTCCAAACTCTCACTCAGGAACTACCCTTACCCCCTAACACCTTGAGTACCTTGCATCCAGAACCCCTGACTCCTTAGAGATGTCTGATACTTTAAAGCATCACCGTCAAAAAGTCCAGTCACTCTGAACCCCTGACCTTTACTTGCACCTTCACTCTTGCAGGCCTCTACTCCAGTGTTTGGGGGGCTCCTATCCTTGATCAATGAGCACAGAATCCTCAGTGGCCGCCCCCCTCTTGGCTTTCTCAACCCAAGGCTCTACCAGCAGCATGGGGCAGGACTCTTTGATGTGAGTGTGGAAGGGAAGGGTGTGGACATTTTCATACAACTATGGGGAGTACTAAGGGGGACTTGGGGGCAGTTGGGGTGGTATGGAACAGCCTCTGAAATATGAATACAGGATGAGGAGGTATACTCTTTAAGTATTGGTACTAGCAGGCCCAGATCTGATGCCAGCCTCCTCCCTAGGTAACCCATGGCTGCCATGCATCCTGTCTGGATGAAGAGGTGGAGGGCCAGGGTTTCTGCTCTGGCCCTGGCTGGGATCCTGTAACAGGCTGGGGAACACCCAACTTCCCAGCTTTGCTGAAGACTCTACTCAACCCCTGACATTTTCCTATCAGGAGAGATGGCTTGTCCCCTGCCCTGAAGCTGGCAGTTCAGTCCCTTATTCTGCCCTATTGGAAGCCCTGCTGAACCCTCAACTATTGACTGCTGCAGACAGCTTATCTGCCTAACCCTGAAATGCTGTGAGCTTGACTTGACTCCCAACCCTACCATGCTCCATCATACTCAGGTCTCCCTACTCCTGCCTTAGATTCCTCAATAAGATGCTATAACTAGCATTTTTTTGAATGCATCTCCCTCTGCATCTCATCTTTCTCTTTTCAATCAGGCTTTTCCAAAGGGTTGTGTACAGACTCTGCACTATTTCACTTCATATTCACTGCCCAATTCACTGCAAGGAGACCTCTACTCTCACCTTTTACCCTTTCCTACCCTGACATCCAGAAACAATGGCCTGCAGTGCATACTTCTCAATCTTTGCTTTATGGCCTTTCCATCATAGTTGCCCACTCCCTCTCCTTACTTAGCTTCCATGGCTTAACTTCTCTGACCACTCTTGTCTTCCCCCCTCATCAGCTTCTGCTACTTCATGGAATGCTGACCTTCATTGCTCCATTTGTAGGTTTTTGCTCTTCTCAGTTTACTCATTGTCCCCTGGAACAAATCACTGACATCTACAACCATTACCATCTCACTAAATAAGACTTTCTATCCAATAGTGATTGATACCTCAAATGTAAGATGTGTGATATTCAACATTTCATCTTCCACCTTCCCAAACCCAAACAATTCCATCTCTGGTTTCTTTTTGGTAAATGATGCTATGCTTTTTCCAACCAAGCCAGAATCTGTGTCATCTTTCCACCGCATCTTCAATCAACAAGTCCTCAATCAACAAGTCCTAATGACTGCACCTCGTACCTCTTAAATATCTTTATCAGTCCACAAGTCCTTCCAATGATATTTCCCAAGTATATCTAGAACTTATCCACTTATATCCCCACTGCTACTACATTAGTTTAGGGCGACATTCTCTTGAAAAGTACAGTGTCCTTACTTCCGGCCAATCCCCAAATCATCTTCCAGAGTAAAATGCAAATCCCATCAGGCCACTTGGATGAAAACCCTTCAAGGATTACTGGATAGAGTTCAGGCTTTTTATTTTCTTCCCCCAATCATAGCTCACAAACCTTCCTTGCTATTTGTTCCTAAGTAACAAATCATTTTTCCTCCTCCCTCCCCAAACCCCAAGGAACTCTCACTCTTGCTCAAGCTGTTCTGTCCCCTTAATACCACCCCTGATACAAACTGCCTGGTTAATTTCCAGAATTCTTACAAGATTCAGCGCAGAAGTCACCTTCTCTCGTGAATGTTTTGATTCCCTGAGGCTACTTCATTTTGGTATGGCTGAAAAATCCTAGATTTTCTAAACAAAACCTGTTTGAATCTTGGTTCTGATATGGACTGGGAGAGAGACTGGGTCAAGCAAGTTTATCTCCCTGAGGCTGTTTCCTCGTCTGTTAAGTGGGAATATTACCTGCCTTTCATAATCACCAGGGAATAAAGTGGAATAATATTGATAAGAGTACTTGGCACCTGGAAGTAGGTGGCAGATGTTAATGCCCTTCCTCCCTTGCACTGCGACCCCTGTGTCTACCTCTAGTATTGTAACGACCACATAGTATTGAAATAGCCACTTTACTTGTCTGGCTTCCTTTCCAAGACCGTTGGTGCCTAGAGGACTAGAATCGTGTTCTATTTAACTTTGTATTCCCAGGTCCTAGCTCAGGAGTTGGCAAATAAGAATTAAATATCTGCTACATTGAAAACCTCACGCCTTTCACTCGTTGTGATTTTTGCATACGTTGTTGACTTAGGCTGAAACCCCTCCTCCTCCTACAGCAGCACTGTGGGCCGCCCCACTGCTGCCCCCACCTCTCGGGGCAGTTGGTGGAGAAGGGCGGGGGGCTTTCCAAATCCACTATGAATCCTTACAAGGCTGAATAAGGGAACTTGAAAGGATGCAGACAGGCAGGCAACCCGTAGTCGAGGGATGTAGGGCCCATAAACCTCGAAGCAAGGTCTTGAGCGTCAGACAGAATGAGGTGTCCCAGAGCGGCGGAAGAGTCCCGGACGCACGCTGCTTCTAGTCTCGACGGAATCGCCACCGAGCACCGCAGAGGCTAGGGCGGAATGGCGACGGCAGCGCAGTTCGCCAAGGCTTGGTCTCCGCCCTTCAGCCTATTTCCTCTAACCCGCAGACCCACTACCGGAGGAGGCAGGGAGCGGGTTGGAGAGCACTAACAGTGACAGGCGGGGCGAGTCGAGGGCGCGTGACGTCACCCCGGGGTGTGCGCGGCGCGAGCGGAAGCGGAAGCGGCTCTGTTCGCCGCCTCTCCCACCGGCCCGATGAGCTGCAGCGGCTCCGGCGCGGACCCCGAGGCGGCGCCGGCTTCCGCCGCCTCGGCCCCGGGCCCGGCGCCCCCGGTCTCGGCTCCCGCCGCGCTGCCCGCCAGCACCGCTGCGGAGAACAAGGCCAGCCCCGCGGGGACAGCAGGGGGGCCTGGGGCTGGAGCAGCTGCTGGGGGCACGGGACCCTTGGCGGCGCGGGCCGGGGAGCCAGCTGAGCGGCGTGGGGCGGGTGAGGGCCTGACGGGTGAGGGCGAGGGAAGCGTCTGGGACTGGGCCCCGCGGCGGGTGAGGGCAGAGGGTATAGACAGACCTCGCTGGGGCCCTGCGCCTCCCACCTCTGTGTCTCATTTTGCTGGTTCTCCTCCAGCTCCGGTGTCGGCGGGTGGCGCGGCGCCCCCAGAAGGGGCCATGTCTAACGGGATTTACGTACTGCCGAGCGCGGCCAACGGAGACGTGAAGCCGGTGGTGTCCAGCACGCCGTTGGTGGACTTCTTGATGCAGCTGGAGGATTACACGCCTACGGTGGGCTTCCGCCCGAACAAGGCCACCTAGCCTGCTGTCACAACTTTCAGCCACATCTCCGTGCTTTTCAGCACCCTCTGATGTTTGCTTCCGTAGTCGCTCTTGTTTTTGCCCTCTGCTCACCCAAATCGTGAGCTTCCTGATAACCAGGTCTGTCCGACATTTCCCTCACCCTCATCCCACTCTGCTGACAGTTCTCTCAATTGATTTCTTAGATCCCAGATGCAGTGACTGGTTACTACCTGAACCGTGCTGGCTTTGAGGCCTCAGACCCACGCATGTGAGTAAACCCAGGGCAGGTTAGTTTTGGGTGCTTGTGCAGTGTGTTGTCCATCTCCTTCTCATCTAAGTTTTTTCTCTCTAGAATTCGGCTCATCTCCCTAGCTGCCCAGAAATTCATCTCAGATATTGCCAATGATGCCCTACAGCACTGCAAAATGAAGGGCACAGCCTCCGGCAGCTCCCGGAGCAAGAGCAAGGTGTGAGGGGAGGCTCATTGAATCACTAATTACCTTCCACAACAGTGGAAGCTTATCCTGCCACCCCTTTGGGGAAACTGAATCCTAGGGGAGGTGTAAAACTTACTCAGGGTCACCCATCTGGGATTGAAGTGTGGGATTCCTGTGCTCAGTTGGTGCTCTTCCCTCTTCCCTCAGGACCGCAAGTATACTTTAACCATGGAGGACTTGACCCCTGCCCTCAGCGAGTATGGCATCAATGTGAAGAAGCCGCACTACTTCACCTGAGCCACCCAACCTAAATGTACTTGTCTGTCCCCATGTCCCCACACCAGCCTGTTTTCATAATAAACTTTATTGTGACAGGCGGGGCTGATCCCTCCCATGTTGGGAGACACCATGTGGCAAGTGACAAAGCTCTGAGCCCGCCCCTTTTGGGGCCACAGTGGTAGGGATGGGGGAAGGGGATGGACCCCATGGCTGGGGTAGTACCATGACTGGAGGCAGGGGAGGCAACCAGAGGTCTGCTGCTTTGGGGAGGTGCATTCCCCCAACCATGTCCTGACACCTCTGGAGTTCAGGCAAGGACCTTCCGGTCCTACTTGTCCTGCATCTTCTCCAGGATAGGCACAATCATGTCAAATTTGGGTCGCTTTGCAGGGTCTTCGTTCATGCAGATCTTCATGAGCTTACACACATGAGGGGAAATACCTGGTGGGATGGTAGGCCGAAGGCCTTCCAATGCCACCTGTGAATACAAGAAAAAACTGAGCCTCACAATTTGAGTCTGTCATGTAGAGAGAAGCCACTGGCCCCTGGGACAGGATAACTGTATATCCGAACAAATATGAGAGGAGCCCAGGCCCACTACAGTTATTTACACCATAACCAACCACTCCCCCAACACAAATGTATGCTGTTCTGCTCTCACCTTCATTCCAATCTCCATATTGGAAAGATCAGCAAAGGGTACCTCCCGTGTCACCAGTTCCCACAGCAGCACTGCAAAACTCCACATGTCTGCTGAGCGTCTGTTTGTGTCTTCAGGCTTCTTCTGCAGAGCTAGAGGGATAGGGCTTGTCTGTTCTGGCCCCCTGGCCTTTCCTGTCTCTGCCCCCTTCCACTACTTCTGAGGTGATCCTTTTTCACCTCCCAACATGATGACTTCACCCACCTTCAGGGGCTACCCAGGCAGGTGCATACATGCGACCAGGACATTGGAAAGAGAACTTGACATCAGCCATACTAATTCGGGCAGTCATGTCCTCATCAATCTGAGGAAGAGAAAACAGAAGGAGGTAAGTCATAGATAGGCAAAGGACTTTTGGGGCCTGGGCCAGGAGTGAGCTTGTGGCCTCACCATTACACTACGGCTATTGAGCGCATGTCGTGGGATGAGGGGCTCTAGTGTGTGTAGGAAGGCCATGCCCCTTGCCATGTCCAAAGCAAACTTCACAGCCTGGCTTTGGTCTACGACGAAATCTGAGAGGAAGCAAAAGTTCAAATAGTTCAGAGAGGCTCATGCACCCTCTCTCCCATTTCCTCCCCAAGAAAATTCAACATCTCTACTCACTGGTGCCTTCATGTAGTACATTGTAGAGGGATCCATATGGCATCCAGTGTGTGATGAGAGTAGGATGAGGAGCAGGTGGAGACTGACAGGCACCTAGCACTGGAAGCACATTTGGATGCGAGAAAATCCTGGAAGAGGGAGGGAGTGGTTGAGACAGAGTATAAAATATCTCTTTCAGTGCTATTCAGGGTTCCTTGGAACTAGCAGCTTCCAGGTTACGCCTTGCACTACCTGAGCCGGGGACACTCTTCATTGAAGTCCCTGCTCTTCCTTGTACTCCAGTCTCGAACCTTCAGCACCTTCACGACAATGTCATTGCCCTGCCAGCGGCCCTTCCATAGCTGAAGAACAGGTAGAGGTTAGGAGGCTTTTACTGTTGCTACCACTTCCTTGCCCTCTAACTGGAGGAAAAACTTAAACCAGGTACAAAGCAGGTAATTTACAGGGGTTTAGTGAGGGAAGGGCAAGAAGGGCAGGGGTCACCTCTCCAGAGTGATTCTCGTTGAGCTTCGTCAGGAAGTTAAGCTGTTTGAAGTCAATGCCAGAGTGTTTGTTCAGGGTTCCATTTCCTAAGAGTGTGGGCAGGTCAGGTACCCAGCTTCACCCTAACCCAGCCCCAAGAGGCCAGGATTATCTCCTTTTACAACCCTTCTTCCCACAGTGGTGACTCACGGGGCCGAGTGCGGGTGGTCCCCTTCCAGAATGTGTCCTTGTATGGAATACGGTTGAGATTCTGGCCCATCTTCTCTGCCCGCTCTAGGGAAGAAAACCAACGTGAGCTGTGGTACAGAGGGAGAAGACAGGTGGGAAGGGACAAGAGACAAGCTAGGGGGTGGGGAGATGGACCTCGGAGAAGCTCTCTCAGGGGTGCCTTGGCTTTGTCCACAGGCATCTCTCCATACTTGTTACAGATGCTGACAAGGGCCCCATTTGCCACCAGGTCCTGGAATGAAAAGGCCATTATGATGAGAGCCACTGCTGCCTCGCTGGCAGTCAATGAACCAACCATGAATGCACAAATGTAGTTCTTAATCCTGTGAGTGTCACACAGTAGTACTGGCAGAATGGGTTGAGGGTTCCAAAATCTCCCACCCAGGCTGACTTTACTTCCTACCCATCTCAGGACTTGAGGGCTGAGTACTCACCTCTGCCACTTGGTCTTGTCCCCAAAAACAGGCATAGTGCAGGGGCACATTCCCATGTTCATTCACTGCATTGATGTCTGCCTTGTACTGCAATAGCTGGACCCCATGGCCAGACAAAAAGAAGAGGCAGAAGGTACAGTCAGCCTCAAATGAAATACTGGTGTCAGGGCACGGGAAAAGGGGGAAGAGTACACATACTTTCTGCTGTATGTTACAGTGCCTGTGACTGACCCTCATGGCATGTATGTGATGTGGATGACGAAAGGGTTTGTACGTACCTTCTGTACAATATCACGGTGTCCATGACTGGCTGCCAGATGCAGGGGGGTGTCATCCCCACGGTTCATTACATTGATCCGTGCCCCCCGCATGATCAACATCTCAACCACAGCAGAGCGGCCCTCTCGGCAGGCCCAGTGCAAGGGGGAGAAGCCATGATCGTCCCTTTGAGGAAGGGGCAATGGTCATTGAGCTGGAGGTGGGATGGGGCAAAGGTTTTGATTCCTGAAAAACTGATAATTACATACTCTCTGGGAAGGCTTACCTCTCTAGGACTTTGATTCTCATTCATGCCAGCAACTCCCAAAACTGTCCATTTTGGACCTTCCCCTGAGCTTCAAACCAAACCGACCACCTACATACCTCAACGACCTCTATAAAAAATTTTGTTATCTTCACCATATCCCACATCTCATTTCATTAGGTGGTAGCGCTCTTCCCCTGGTTTCTCCTGCACCCCTTCTGCAACATCTATTGGTTCTTTCTGTTTTCCACCACATCTTATATATCCCCCTACTTCAGCACTTGTCGCACTGGATTGTAAAAATCTGTTAGTGGACTGTCTTGTCTGTTAGATTTTAAGTTTTGTGAGGGAATGGATTGACAGCAGCTGTTCGGTGCATGTTAGTGGGGAAGAAGGGTGTCTTGGACAAGGCAGGCCACAACTTATAAGAGAGGGAACAAACTTACTATTTGGCTCTGGTACTGAAACTAACATCTAAAAATGGAATGGAATTTAAATGATGTTTTGGAAGGGTTTATATTGAAAAGGAGAAATCCTTTTGACTACTGATGAGGCAGATAACAAACCACCATGCAAAGCAGGATTCCCCTACTTAGCAATCCTGTGCACAGAAAACAGAAGAAAATGAGAATGGCTGTTTTGGGATGAAAACGATACCTTATTTTTTTCTTTTCCAAGAGATATGTATTTTATAAAGTAAAATAAGTATACAAACAAAACAAAACAATTGGTTTGGAGCTGAGCCTGCCTGACAGCCTGGGGCCATAAAAGGAAATTCCCTCTAGTTCGGGGCTGCAGATTCAAGGGGTGGAGCAGGGGGCGGTCCGTGGTCTGGGCCAGCAGCCTCCGGATGCCTTAGTGCTGTGGTCACTTCCTGTGTGCGACTCTAGGCAAGGCCTGGAGCTGATCAGGGGTCTGGCCATCCAGATGCCCCTACAGCTGAAGGGGTTGGGGGTGTGGCCTTTTACTTAATCATTTTCCTCCACAACTTGCTGGCATCTGCTAACACAGAAATAGCCAAAAGCTTTCCCTAGAGGTGGGATATCCCCAGGAAGCATTACACCCACTGTTTATCAGCTGGTCTTGCCTCCTAGACCTTTAATTTGTGCCCTGACTTATCAGCTTCCAGTACTGGGCAGGCCAAACTCTGGGGGCAAAAGTATGGGCACAAGGGTTCTGTTCACTATCAAGCTGCCTGCCACCTCAGGGCCTGGACTTTTATCTCAAGGAATCCTGCTAGGAATTAACCCCTTCTTCATATCCAGCATACAGCCAACTTAGGCCCCCATACTTTACCCCTCAAACCAGCACCACAACCATCCAGTTTCATTAATGCCACCCCTTTTCCTTCTGGCAACATCTTCCTAGAGTCTTCCTAGATGCTAGGTCAACTGGACAACTGCCTAAGCCTGTATTTCCTCACCAACAAAATAGTAACAGTGCTTACTGTCTTTATCAGGGTACCCTTTGAGAATTATGTGAAAAATGGAACAAATGACTTTGCAAAGTATTAAAGATAAATAGTGTAGAACCTAATGGGAACCAGTGAAGTCTAGACTAAGATGACAGGTGATCCTGACTTGTCAAACCTAAAAACTAAACTCTATCAATCTTAAAAAATAAAGAATTTGAATTTGCCACCCTGAGTCACCACCACTACTGCTCTTCCTGCCTTCCTATCTCAGCCAACCTTGTAGAACTGGTCTACATTCCCTTTCACTATTTGCTTACCTCTCAACTTTTCTTTTTTTTTTTTCTTTTTGAGACAGTCTTGCTCTGTGGCCCAGGCTGGAGTGCAGTGGCACAATCTTGGCTCACTGCAGCCTCTGCTTCCAGGTTCAAGAGATTCTCCTGGCTTAGCCTCCCAAGTAGCTGGGATTACAGGCGCACACCACCACACCTAGCTAATTTTTGTATTTTTAGTAGAGACAGGGTTTCAATATGTTGGTCAGGCTGGTCTCGAACTCCTGACCTTGTGATCCACCCGCCTCGGCCTCCCAAAGTGCTGGGATTACAGGCATGAGCCACCGCAACTGGTCTACTTTTCAATCTGCCACAAATCTGCTGTCTTGAGAGCAGAGATTATGTCAGATTCTGGACTCTAGCACCCAGCACAGAAGGTGTTCATCATAGTCTCTTAAATGAAGGAACCCAGTGTAGTCTGATTTCTTCACCCATTATTCTGAAACAATACTCACAGATCATCAAATACATCCTAACTGCACATTGAGGGGAACAACAGACGCTGGGGCCTACCAGAGTGGGGTGGATAGGAAGAGGGAGAGGATCAGGAAAAACAACTAATGGGTACTATGGCTTAATACCTGGGTGATGAAATGATCTGTACAACAAATCTCCATGACACGAGTTTATCCATATAACAAACCTGCACATGTACCCCTGAACTTAAAAAAAAATCCCAATTGTAAATTCAATGGCTACTTTAAAATATTAATGTTCTTTGATCTCTCAGTAGCCTGAACTGCTGTTGACCACCTCCCCTTCATTAAAACATTCTCTAAGCTTTACTGACACATTTTCCTATTTCTTTTTCAACTTACAGCTGCTCCTTTTCAGTCGTGCAGGCTTCCTGTCTCCTGACCTCTTGCCTTCCACTCTCCTGAGACATTCTCCTTCACACCCATGGCTTCAAGTATCATCTATACGCTGATAGCTCTCAAATCTGTATCTCCAAGTCAGATTCCTCTCCTGAATTGCAAATCTGTGTAACCAACAACACACTCAACATTTCTACCTTGCTGCATTGTCACCTTAACTTTAACACGTCCAAAATAGAATGCCTCATCCTCCAGTTTTCTCCATCTCAGTAAAAACAGCCACCATCTATCCAAGTTCCCAAGCCAGAACCCTGGTCCTCATCTTTGCCCTTACTCACTCCCCACCAAGTTCCACAATTCTTTGTCCTAAAGACTTCTGGAATTTGATCACTTCTCTTTTTCACTCACCCTAATTCTAGTCCAAGACATCATTACTTCTACGATGAACTAGGCAACTGCCTCCTTTCCACCTGCTCTTCACAAAGCATCCAAGATGATACTGAAAAATGGACAATCTCATTATGTCACTACACAGCTTTAAAACCTTGCTTTTAAAATAAAGACCTTCTTATAGCCTAAATATGCTTGCATGATCTGGCTGATCTTTGCAGACCTCTACAGTCTTATGTCCTGTTCTTCTCCTCTTGTACCCAATGCTCCGACCCACAGAGATCATCTATCCTCCAGCTATATGGAACTCCAGACAATTTCCTGTTCTCTCTGCTCTGTGCCTTGCCTCCTAGCCTTTGCCCATGCAGTTTACTGAGGCTGGAAAGCTCTCTGCAGCCTCTGCCTGTGAAACTCTCATTCAGCAGTCAAGATTCAGCTCAAACTGCCTCCTCTGTGAAGACTCTCTGCCCCCCACAGGCTGTGCTTAGCACTCATTACACTGGCTAGCAAAGGCAGCCGCCCCCACCAGACATGAGCACTCCACTCCCCGTAGCCAAGAGATATCTAGCCTTCCTCTCATCCACCAACCGCTTCAGCTCACCCCTGGTTGAGATCGTTCTCCGTGTTGTCCAGCCACAGGCGAACGGCGACTGCGTTGCCCTCCCGGCACTGAGTGAAAATGTCGTCCATAGCAGCGTCCCGGCGCCGAGTCCCCTGGATTAGGGTAGCCTGAGGACTGTGGGGTGATCCAGGGAAGGAGGATGAACCCCAAGCTTTATCCTCCACAGGAGAGAAGTGTTTGTGTTGGGGGTAAGGGGCCTGAGCTGCGTCCCCGGCTATTGGGGGTCTGTGAAGGAGTTTGTGGCTGCGGGATGATGCCCGGCTGTGTCCTCTAGGCGCGAGGTAAACGGGGGTCAGGGGAGGCAGGTAGTGTCTCCTAAGAGGTAGTGTCTCCCGAACGGATGTCCGAGAGTAGGCAACTAGACCCTATCCGCGAATAGAGTTGGGGGAAGTGGGGAGGTTCAGGATCCGTATACGCTGGGGGAGGGGACTGGGGGTCCTCCCCAGGGTTGGCTCCGTTCCTTACTTGGAACTCAGGAGAAGTGAGGGGTGACAGGTTGGCAGGACCCCTAGTCGTGGGCAGGGGGCGCGGGTCCTCTCGCACTCACCGGGACTCGGGCTGCAGGCTCCTTCTCCGGGGAACTCCCGTCCGGCCGCGCCCGCAGCCCGACGCCGGCCCCGCCCCGCCCCTGGTGCTCTTGGGCAGCGCGGGCCTCCGTCCTTCCCTCCCACCGCCTCCGTGCCCTTCTAGCCGCGGCTGGCTGAACTCGATGGTTCGCTGCGCTGCGCCGGCCGCTCTAGCAACCCCTGGCTGTCACGCTTTGGTTTCCGGCTCCGTTCCGGCGGGTCTGAGCGCTGCGACTCCCAGAGAAGAACTCTGCACGTGGAGAAGATCGGGGACTCCGCGACGCTGCCCTCCGGTCCCTCATGTTCGAAGAGCCTGAGTGGGCCTCGGCGGCCCCAGTAGCCGCGGGCCTTGGGCCCGTAATCTCACGACCTCCTCCTGCGGCCGCCTTGCAAAACAAAGTGAGTGACCCTCAGAGGCGATGGGAGCTGTTTCAGGCCGCGAAGCAGACGCTGGTGGATCCCAGAGCTGTGTGTATTGCAGGGAGGGACACCTGTGGCACCGTTGAGGGCGAGTCCTGATCTAAAGATCCGAGAATTTCCAAAAGAAACTGACGTTGGGTCAGAGAGAGTTGTTGAGTAGAAGCTGGGGAAGCGAAGAGGGTTCTTCAGACAGGGAAAAGTACGTACAAGGGCCCTGGGGCAAGACAGCATGTTCTGTTAGAGTCACACACACAAGTGATCCTTGTGGTTGGAATACAGAGTAAATGAGAAGGGATGCTGTTCAAGTTCAAGAGGTAGATTAGAAGTTTTGCATATATTAGAATAGAAGCCAATGAAAGGTTTTAAGCAATGGAATTATTTCTTCAGATTTGTATTTTGAAAGGGTCATTGGTTACAGTGTGGAGGATGGATTGGAGAAAGTAAGAGTTGTCAGTATCATTGTTCAAGGGAGGGTGTGGGAAACTTAGAATCAAGGTAAGTGCCTGGCCTAGGATTACCCAGTAGGACTGCAACACAGAATCAGCCTTCTCGACAGTACACCTTCTCCTTTGAGCCTCTCAGATGTGAGGGCCGTACTTCCTCAGGCTTTTCTTAGGCTTCAGTCTGCCTCCAACTTGGAATCGACCTACTTTGTTTCCTCTTTTTTCATCCCCTAGCCCCATTACCATTGTCCAAGCCGCTGGCCTCTCTGCAATTTCTCCCCTTCCGTTTTTTTTCTACACTGCAGCTAGAGACATGTTAAATATTTAATATACGTGTGTGATCATGTACCTCCTGTTCAGAAACCTCCTTACCTCTTTTGGGAATGTATCAACTGGAGGCAAAAGCTCAAGGTGAAGGGTTGGAACTCCTGGTCTCTGGCCTTGGTCTTGTTGCTTGTGGCCTTAGCACTTTCCTTTGGGAAAACCTCTGTTAACTCATTTACACATTGAAGAAAGTGGGATAGGTGGTTTCTCTGCTCTCCAGCTTCCCAGAAGTTGGGGTGGTGACGTGAAAGTTCTTCTGGGTTCTGGCAGGCTTGACTGGGAAGAATTCAGCTGCTTCTGCTAGTGTGAATCAGGTCAACATCTCTCCCTTCTTATTCTCCAGGCCTCATCCATTCTCTTTAGGCCCACTGTCACCCCTTGTTTTCCCCCAGGGCTCCAAGTGCCGCCAGCTCTTGGCCACATTACGGGCCCTAGAGGCAGCATCTCTTTCCCAGCATCCCCCCAGCCTACCTAGCAGTGACTCTGAGGAGGACGAGGAGGAAAGGAAGAAGAAATGCCCCCAAAAGGCATCGTTTGCCAGTGCCTCTGTTGAAGTAGGGAAGAAAGGGAAGAAGAAATGTGAAAAACAGGGCCCACCTTGCAGTGACTCTGAGGAAGAAGTGGAAAGGAAGAAGAAATGCCACAAACAGGCTCTTGTTGGCAGTGACTCTGCTGAAAAAGAGAAAAGAAAGAGGAAGTGCCAGAAACATGCCCCTATAAATTCAGCCCAGCACCGGGATGGTGTTGACCAAACAGGTACCATTGGATGTGTATATGTCTGTGTGTCGGGGGCAGGGGTAGGGAGTAGGTCAACTGATTCTACATACAGCAGAGGTTATTGACTGCCATTAGGATTGAGGTTAATGGTGTACTCAGGCAATAAGAAGTACTTTTATGCAGGCCACAGTCACTGTTTCAAAGACAGAGGTATGGCTGGGATGACTTGCCATGACCTGAATGTAAGAGATTTTGCCTCAGGTGCACCTTCCCATCTCCCTCCCTGCAGGTCCCAAAGCCTGGAAGGGTAGTACTACAAATGATCTACCGAAGCAAAGCCCTGGGTCCATTTCCCCTAAACCCCCTCGTACATTAAGCCGCAAGCAGTGGCGGAACCGGCAAAAGAACAAAAGAAGACATAAGAACAAGTTTCGGCCACCTCAGGTGCCAGGCCAGGCTCCAGCTGAGGCCCCCACAGAGAAGACAGAGGTGCCTCCTGTTTCCAGGACAGACAGCCATGAGGCTCGGGCAGCGGATTTGCGAGCCCGCATGGCACAGCGGCTGGATGGCGCCCGATTTCGCTACCTCAATGAACAGCTGTACTCAGGGCCCAGCAGTGCTGCACAGCGTCTCTTCCAGGAAGACCCTGAGGCTTTTCTTGTCTACCACCGTGGCTTCCAGAGCCAGGTGAAGAAGTGGCCACTGCAGCCAGTGGACAGCATCGCCAGGGATCTTCGCCAGCGGTGAATGGGGGTCAGGCACTGTGAGAAGCCATGTGGTGGGTCAGTAATAGGCTCAGATCAGACCAATATGTGACCCTTGCCTTCCACTCTCAGGCCTGCATCCCTAGTGGTGGCTGACTTCGGCTGTGGAGATTGCCGCTTGGCTTCAAGTATCCGGAACCCTGTGCATTGCTTTGACTTGGCTTCTCTGGATCCTCGGGTCACTGTGTGTGACATGGCCCAGGTAAACTTATATGTTATCTGGCTTGTGCTCTAGGCCCAACCTCCATATGCTAATCTCTAACCCTTCCTTCCCCTTTCCCATCCTGGTGTCTCAGTGCTGGCTTTCTTCTTCTGCACTGTGTGTCATATACAAGACTCTCACTCTCCACAGGTTCCTCTGGAGGATGAGTCTGTGGATGTGGCTGTGTTTTGCCTTTCACTGATGGGAACCAACATCAGGGACTTCTTAGAGGAGGCAAATCGAGTACTGAAGCCAGGGTAAGAGCCCCCAGGACACAGATGTATGTATGTATGTGTGCATGCATGGGTCTGTGCATTTACACAGAACTTTCTGTCCTTCTCAGGGGTCTCCTGAAAGTGGCTGAGGTCAGCAGCCGCTTTGAGGATGTTCGGACCTTTCTTCGGGCTGTGACCAAGCTGGGCTTCAAGATTGTCTCCAAGGTGAGGGCCCCAAGAAGTCTGTACCTGTTTTTGTCTCATGTGGCCCTTTTCAGGATACTGGTGTTCAGGAAGGAGGCTTCATGCACAGGAACAGACATTTTGCTCCCCAATGGAGGTGGGAGCCCTGGGAAGCTTTCTGAGCAGAGGCAGTACATAGAGGGAGGTGTTTTAAGGAGTTGGGATGAGGATTTGGTTCTCACTGGGTCTTTTCTGCCCCTAGGACCTGACCAACAGCCATTTCTTCCTGTTTGATTTCCAAAAGACTGGGCCCCCTCAGGTAGGACCCAAGGCTCAACTTTCAGGCCTGAAGCTTCATCCATGTCTCTACAAGCGCAGGTGACCTCTGGATCTTCCTTGAAAGGGGAGGCAGAGCTCAAACTCCAGGCTCACAACTGTGAAGACTATTTCCAGCCTGGCTATAAGCCAAGACCTGGTTCCTGGTGGACCCCGAGGACAAAGTGTGATAAAACCTCTGACTCAGCCGGGCACGTTGGCTCATGCCTGTAATCCCAGCACTTTGGGAGGCCAAGGCAGGCGGATCACGAGGTCAGGAGATCAAGACCATCCTCCTGGGTAACACGGTGAAACCCCGTCTCTACTGAAAATAACAAAAAATTAGCCGGGCTTGGTGGCGGGCGCCTGTAGTCCCAACTATTTGGGAGGCTGAGGCAGGAGAATGGCGTGAACCTGGGAAGCAGAGCTTGCAGTGAGCTGAGATTGAGCCACTGCACTCCAGCCTGGGCGACAGAGCGAGACTTTGTCTCAAAAAAAAAACAAAACAAAAAAAACCTCTCAGACTTGCTGTACTGAAGCCTTCTTGGTTATAATATGCATAAAGTCACTGGGGCTAGCTAAACGATAAAGAGTTTATTGTGAGAACATGGGGATATCTGTCTGTTTCATGACACTTTAGGTGTCATGAAAATTAGATGGTTTGGAATTCAAGGCATCTTTAGGTTTGGCTTCTCTTTCCAAGTAAGAAGCCACATGGCCTTTCTGTCCTGCTATCTCCACTCTGCTGTCATCTGATCTGTCTACAGATCAGCTTCCTCTGCTCACTCATAGTTTCTGCTCCTTCAGCTTCAGTTTGCCCAGGCCTTTAAGGTTGCAGACAGGCAGCTGTTGCTGCTTGACTCTGAGGCAACTGGTAGTCCGCCAACATCCTGGCTCAACACGTCAGTCTGAGCCACTAACTTGAGACTGTTTGGATGTCCCTGTACTGAGCATTTCTAGTGGTTTATCTTTCCCCTCTCCCCTCATCTCCATCTTTGGAACCATATAGCATCAAGGCACTCCCAACACGTATTATCCTGTGGGACTTTGGAATGTTTATGGCTGAGAGCACGGATTTTTGGAATCAGGTAGACCTGGATTTAATATCTGGCCTGCTACCTAGAGGCACTTAAAGTCATTTAATCTCTGTGTATCACATTCCTCATTTGGAAAATGGTAGAATTTCTATCTTGCAAGGTGGTTGTGTGGATTAACTGGGAAAATTTGTAGCCAGGGCTGGGAACATAGAAGGTGCTCAGTAAACTAGCTATGACTATTATATGTTGTAAGCCTTACTGTTTTTTGAAGATGTTCCCTAGGCTAGTTGGAGGCTGAGGGGTAAAGAATGGATTTGTTGACTAAGGAAGCCTCTGGGAGAGGCTAGGCCTTTCAGCAGGCTTACTTCATAGGCTATTTAATGACTCTTAATAGATTCTGAGCTTCTGTCCTTGGAGGGGTAGTGAGGGAGCTGGGTCTCTGTTCGTAAACAACTTGTTGATGCCGTGTGGGGTTCGGGGCATTGGGCTGTTCATTGGTGGAAGAGTCTGTCCATTGTTTCTGCCTTGCAGTGGACTCAGATCAGCATGTCCTGGGAAAGCTAAAGGCAAGGTGCTGAGGGAAGGTGAGTTTGAATGATAGATTCTAGGCCTCCCTGAGAAGATATCTGCCATGTGTCTAGGTGTAAAGATATGGCCTCTTGTACTTGCTTCCAGGAATACCTGACAGCACCCATCGGGAGATCATAGGTTCTATGGCCCTAAAGCCAGTTGAATGCCTTTAGTAAGGGGATGGAGGTTTTGAAACAGGCTGTAGGCCAGAGGGCATGTTTGGAGGCTGGGCTGTGAATCATTAAACAGGCACTGCACAGTGCCTCTACACATACTGTTCTTTCTGCTGAATACTCATCTGACTGGCAATTTGCTCACCTTTCCAAATAACCTAGTTGTTTCCTATTCTACTCCCAAAGCAAAATCAATTCTTCATCTGTACTCTCAAAGTACTATGTGAAGAGTGCTACTTCAGCTTCTAAATATTGCATTGTGATTCGTTTGTGCATTTGGCTGTAGTTTTCTCAAGCCGTATTTATCTTTATATTCCCAAAGCTTGTCATTTGAGATATAGCCAGTGTACTTATTCACCTAGGGAGAGATAAGGAATGACAGGGTCCAGCTGAGTGGGATGGATGAGAACAGGGGTGTTATAGAAACCCAGATTCTAGGGCACAAGATGAGGGCACTGTTGACTAGTCATGATGGAAGAAGTAGGCAGACAGGAGAACTTCATTAGGTAGAATTGGTGGGATGCCGAGGATGGTAAGAGAGGAATCTGAAGTAAGTTCCAGGGTTCTGGCTTGAGCAACTGTGGGTAGGCTGGTGATGCCATTCAGAGTGTTGGATTTCAAGAAGTGGGACATGCGTGAGATCTGTACTAGGGGTCTGGGAATCAGCAGCCTAGACGTGGTAATTAAAGTCAGAATAGATGAGATATTCAGGGTAAGACAATAAGAAGAGAAAATGGCTCAGAATAAAACTGAGGAACCTGTCATGGATGGATAAAGGAAAATGAACCAGTAAAGGTGATGGAAGAGGAGAAGGTTCACCCAGAGATGTAGGAGTAAAACCAGGAGAGTTATTGTTATTATTTTTTTTAAGACAGAGTCTTGCTCTGTGGCCCAGGCTAGAATGCGGTGGCATGATCTTGGGTCACTGAAACCTCTGCCTCCTGGTTCAAGCAATTCTCCTGCCTCAGCCTCCCGAGTAGCTGGGAATACAGGCTGAAGTCACCATGCCCAGCTAATTTTGGTATTTTTAGTAAAGACGGGGTTTCACCATGTTGGCCAGGCTGGTCTCGAACTCCTGACCTCAAGTGATCGGCCTGCCTCAGCCTCCCAAAGTTCTGAGATTACAGGCGTGAGTCACCACGCCCAGCCGATTTTTTTTTTTTTAATATGGGAGGATGGGCAGGTTGTTAGCTGTCGAGTGCTGTTGAGATGAGAGAGAACTTAGAATGTAGTGGGGTAAGGATTGCTGAGTAATGTGGAGGGCGTGTTTGAGGTAAATGGGAGTGGTAAGAGGTTGCTCCATTGTGAAAACCCTCTTCCAGAGTTCCTGATAGGGCCCCAGAAGTTCATTTCTGGTTGCTTTGATTTTTTTTTTTTTTTTTTTTTCCCAGGAAGCAGGAAGCCAATTTATCATTTGAGAGTGAGAATGGGGGAGAGGAAGTATCTTCCAGGCCCACAGGGCACAGAAATACCCAGTCAGGCCAGACTGATTTATCTCCTTACCTCTCCTCATCACTTGGGCCCAGAGCAATCAGCAGTGATTAGGTAGAGAGGAGCTGAGGAGAGCAAAGAGCATACCAATCCCTCCTCCCTTTCCCAGTGCAGGGTTCTAGACTTAACTGGGGCAGAGCTGGGAGGGGAAAAAAAGATTTAAACCTGCAACAGGTGCAGATTATTGTTACACAGGATTAGACATTCTAATTGAGATGCTTGCTCCTTAAACTGATCACAGGACTATCAAGAACATCACAACCTAGCTGCAACTTTTCTCCATAGCAGGGAGAGTACCTCCCAGTGAATAAAATCTGGAGGGGTGGTAAGAGACAAGAATAAAATTGGGTTTGGTTATCCGTGCCTCATGCTTGTTCAGCATCCCTTTTAGAGTTCTCCGAATAACTAGTTATTGCTTCTGCAGTTACTGGTGTGCTCCAGCTTCTGTTCCCATAATATAGTCCTAAGGGAACACAGTTCTAAAATAAACAACATGATCTTGGCAGAGACATCGCTCAGCTCCAAACCCAACCATTTATGTAATTGCACAAAACTCTCTAGAGCTTTTCACAGATACCAGTAATTAGAACCTTTCATCCGTAAGTCATCCTCCTTCCAGGTGAATTCTCATCCAGGTGAATTCTCTGACCAGCCATCTGGTTTTAGGATACCCAACTCCTGCAGTAACTGCCTTACTGGTCTAATTGCTTCTACTCCTGTCCCCAAAGCAAGTAATTTTCCACACAGCCATGTGATCTTTTTAAAATGCAAATCAGCTTATGTCACTTCTCTGCTTGAAGTCCTTCAATGGGTTCTCACTGCCTCGAGAACAAAAGACAAACTCTTCAGGCCCTGTGTGATCTTGCCCAGGCCTCCATCACCATCACCATCTGCATCTTAACCCACTCCTCCCCTTTCACAAAACTCCAGCCACACAGACTTGCTTTTTATTCCTCAAGCTTTCCAAACTGTTTGTACTGAGAGTCTTTGCACGTGCTCCATCTTCCTTGAATACTGTTTCCCCAGTGAGCTCATTTTCATCTTCCTTCATACCACTATTACCTTTGCTTCTGTGGAAGAAACTGGCCAGATGCTCACCGAAATGTCCTCTTTGTGGACACAGGTAAACTGCGTTTCCCAGTTCCATGCATCTAGGTATGTGTGAGTAGTTCTCACCAGTGGAAAAGAGTGGAAGTGATGTTTCAATACTAGACCCCTTTAGGGTGGCTGAGCCGTTTCCATATTCTCTTCCTCCTTCCTCTTCAAGGTAACCTTGAAGCACATGTTTTGACAGTGTTGGAGTCATAGCATAGAAGAAGTCTGAATATCTGAGTTACTATTTAGACCGTAACAGCTACTTGACCAAGAACATCCATGTTGGACTTTGAACAAGAAAATAAACCTGATTACATTCTGCTCGTGAGTTTTGAGGGTGTTTTAGCAGTTATTATATACACTGGATATATCTTCTATGGTATCCTGTCCACCTTACTCTTGACCACAATACCCTCTTTGTTTCCTTCAGGGTGTTTCAAATATTTAATTATCTTGCTAGATGCCAGTCAACACTTTCTATTTGTCCCATGAATTTCAAATCAGGGGAAAACATATACTCCCAATAGGGAGTTGAGATACTCTTTTAAAATCAGTCATTGTGTCTGTGACCGGAAAAACAAATCCCACTAAAGAATGTCCTAAGCAGATTTTTTTTTTTTTTTTTTTTTTTGTCATATAACCTGGAGTTAGGTGACTTGGCATTGGTTCAGGAGCTGAAGGATGTTAGGGATGAGGTCTCTGTAGTTTTCTTGTCTCACAGTCACAAAATGAAGTGTTATTGATTAAGCAGGGATGCCCTACTTAGTATTAGACTTCTTGGAAGTCTCCCTAATTGCCACAGCCCCTATCTTTTTGGCTTCATTTCAAGGGTCCTTCTACATTGTTAATACTCTGGTATAAATAAGTTCCATTATTCCCTATAACATGACTGAAACCAATCTAAAGTATTAACATTTTAAATATGTTTTTGGGAGCTACTCAGCTACTAGGGAGGCTGAGGTGGGAGGATTGCTTGAGCCCAGGAGTTTCAGGCTGTAGTGAGCTATGGTTGTGCCACTGTACTCCAGCCTGGGTAACTGAGATCCTGTCTCAATAAATAAATAAAACAAGTATATGTATAATATATAATATTACAGATACATACATATGTATGTATGTTTTTCATCCCCACCCTTTGCCACATCTCGGGGACCTGCCAGCAGCTCATCCAGTTTAAAGCTGCTGTTCCTCTACCTCAGTGGTTTGGGAGAACATAGTCATTATTTCACTCATTCTTTACCTCCTCTGTCTCTTCTAGGATTGGAATGGGGGAGGGCATATTAGAGGATAAAGTCTCAACTTATGTGATTAATGTACCATTGGTGTGTTCTGTGCAGACAAGCATTTAAATGTTGACTCCTGTTTGAGCTATTGGGGTTCTCTGGAGCTCTCCATGAGGACTGGAGCACTAACTGACTTTGATTGCCTCTTTTTGATGCACAGCCCACACTGCCCTTCAGCTCTTCAGCCCCTGACCCTGACAATGTATCCACAGCCTCCTTGTGCTAAAGTGCCTCACCCTCGTACACAGCCCTCCTGGGAATGGTCCCAGCAAACCCTCAAGACTGGTTACTTTTCATGGAACCCACAGGAAATGCATACATATTTGTCCTGCCAAACTATAAGTGCAACCCAGCCAGCGGCTTGCTTTTCTCACACTGCCTTGTCCCAGCCAGCCTGACTCATATATGTGAGAAGTGCCAGTCTCTATAATTCACATGGCTCCAAATCCTCATAAGTGATTCAGGTTATGTTCTCCCAAGAATCCTCTGTGCCACATTCCACTCTGGTGGCCAAATGGAGATGGGTCTGTACATTTCTGAGCTTAGCAAGTCTCTATCTAGAGAATGTAATGCTGAATGAATGTAATGCCTCTCCCTCACATGGAAACACTAATATCTACAAATGGTTCTGTTGGAGCCCTCCTCACTCAGGAGGGCTCTACTAGAATGAAGGGAGCATACTACTCCTTTGTCTTGCGGGGAGAAGTTATCCCTATTCCTAAAGATTCCCATCAATGAATCTTTTATTTCTAATCTCATATACAATAGAAAGTGTAGCAGTCTTCTGGATCAGCTTTACTATCTTAGAATAAACTTCATGTGGATGTATCTAGTACCTTTATTTGGAATGTGTTGGTTCCTATCACCTCTTGTCATCAGTTTCGATATGTTATCCAAAGATCTTAGGCAACTGAAAAACTCTAACTTCCTCTTTTATACAGATATTCTTATTAAATGTGAAGTTTCCTTTTTTGTGTGTGCTTTATTTCTATGGAGTATTGTCTACAAATCTTGTCTTCTTTTTAAAATCACTCAACTGTGTTTTTTAATATTCATTCATGTTACCAGTCAGGACCCAGTCAGGAAAATAGAAACCACACTAAGTATTTCAAGAGGAGGGCTTTTAATACAGAGACTTAATTACAAGTATTAGAAGACTAAAAGAGTAGAAAGAAGTTGCTGTTGTAATTCAAAAATTAGTAACTGCAGAAATCAGAATATTCCAAGGCCTGGGAAAACAAAAGGGAAGAGGTGATGTGATTACCAGAAACTAGGAGCTCAGAGAAGGGGCCGCCTTTGACTGATATTGACTTTTATGGGAGAAGCTCCCTCTGGGTATCTTGGTGCTTATACAAACTCTGAGGAAAGGCATGGCCCTGAGGGTGGGAAAGCAAGGGATGACTGATCTCAGACTGCCAAGTGGGTAGTCAGACTGCTGCTAATATCTCTGAGATGTGTGGCAAGCTGATGTTGAGTCCAGAACTAGCTAGTAGAAGCCAGATGTCTGCAGCTGAGAACATGTGACAACTGGAAAACAGGAAAGAAGTCTCCTCTCTTTCAGGTTTTCTTTAGGGCATCCTATTGGCAGACCCTAACAGGAAATTTGGCAATGGATTCTGGGAAATGTTTGTAGAATCCCGGCTACAGCAACACAGCCAGAATGTTGGGGTGGGGGTGGGTAGGGGAGGGTATTGGGGGAGTTGCGGGGGGAGATATGGAGAGGCTAGCAGCTGGGAAAAAAAAAAAGATAAAAAACCAGTGTAATCCATGTAGCTGGTCATCTAGTTTGTTGCTTCCATCAGCTGCAGGAGTATTCCATAGTATGCATCCACCATAGTAAATGTATCCATTCACCTGGTTGCCTCAAATTCTTTGCTACCTGGAGAAATTAAAACCCTTGAAGCTAGGGTTCTGAGTACAAGATCAGTTCCACCAATTAGATTTCTTCATTTGAGATTTGGGAGGTAAAGGCTGTCTTTCTGCTGTTGTGGTTGTTGCTGCTGGAAAGCAAGTTTATGTAGATACTGAGCTTTCTGCAACAGCTTTCCAGCTTTGAAAACCTGCAGCATTCCCACTGAGGCCGAGAACAAAATGAGGATGCCTACTGTGATGGGTTAAGTTCAACCTAGGACTGGACATTCAACAGGTAAAATAAATCTACTCTGTAATAGTATAAGTTTGACTACAATAAACTGGTTAAGAAAAAAAATTGACCAGGCGTGGTGGCTCATGCCTGTAATCCCAGCACTGTGGGAGGCCAAGGTGGGCGGATCACGAGGTCAGGAGTTCGAGACCAGCTGGCCAACACGGTGAAACCCCATCCCTACTAAAAATACAAAAATTAGCTGGGCTCTGATGATGCATGCCTGTAATCAGGAGGCTAAGGCAAGAGAATTGCTTGACCCCAGGAGGTGGAGGTTGCAGTGAGCTGAGATCGCACCACTGTACTCCAGCCTGGGTGACTGAGCAAGACTCAGTCTCAAAAAAAAAAAAGAAGAAAGAAAAGTTATTGGAAGGATAGCAATAAGTAATTCACAGAACTGTGAAGTCTGGAGGTGAGGCGTGAAACAGACGGGAATCAACAGAGGATGAACCACTGCAAAATCTAAGGTAACATATTAGAATCAGTCTAGTAAGCATGGCACTGCTGGCACCACTGCTATTGGTCTTTTCTCTTGCTCTTGGTACACAGATTAATGAGAATTCTCAATTAATGAGAATTGAGTTAATCCTCCTCCTAAGTTCATGACACTACGTTAGGATCAGTCCATGAAAGGCCCCTCTCCTGTTCTTTTATTTGTTCCCTTCATTCCTGATTTACACATCAATCAGTTCCTCTTGTGTTCCCCCACAGTGCATTTGTTATATGTCCCTAGACACATACGCGTCTTTGGCAACATATATGGTGGTTTTGATGCATGTATGTTGTGGCGGAGACTTGCCAGCTGTTTCTAATACCCATTTTCTTCCTAGGAAATCAGCTGGACTGTATTCCCTAGCTTTCCTTATAGTTAAGAGTGGCCATGTGATTGAATCTAACCAGTTGGATGGTAGTGAAACTAATGTATGTTATTGCCAGACTTGGTTCCTTAAATTTTCTTATGCATAGCCCCTCATATCATAATCAAATTGCTGAGAGCCAAAGATAAAACACTGAAAATAATAGAAAGACACATGTACAGAGAACAAGGGTATGACTTACAAGCCAATGTCTCATCAAAAAACAATGGAGGACAGATGATATTGGAATGACATATTCAAAGTGCTTAAAAAGGAAAAAGTATGTCAAACAAGAATTCTATATCAAGCAGTTTTGTTGCCTGGACTCAACATGAAGACAAGATAAAGACATCTTGAATAGGGCGGGAAATAATAAAAACAAGACATTTATTGCTAACAGACCTGCATTACAAAAAATTAGGTTCTTTGGGCTAAGGAAAAATGGTACCAGATGGTAACTCAGATCCACAGAAAAAAATAAAAAGCACTTGAAATGGCAAATATGTGAACAAATACAAAATTTCTCTATTTTATCTTCCTATTTCTTTAAAATACATAGGACTATTTAGAAAAAGTATAACACTTTTGTATTGGACTTATATATTGATTATATATGCAAGGCAATAGCTCAGAAGGTGGGGTGGGGTGGGGGAATTTATTGGAGTCATATTGCTGCAAGTTTACTATATTTTACCTGAAACAACTTATATTATTACCCCTAAGTGGACTGCAATGAGTTAAAGATTTATAGTGTAATTCCATTAAAATATAATGTGGGAGGATTGCCTGAGGCCAGGAGTTTGAGACTAGCCTCAGCAACATAGTGAGAACCTGTCACTACAAATAATAATAATAATGATCAGAGCTCTCACCTCAATAACCTAGGAAAAAAATAGCAAAATAAATCCAAAGCAAACACAAGGAAGGAAATAATAAAGATAACAGAAATCCATAAAATTAGAAACCGAAAAACAGTAGAGCAAGCCAATGAAACAAAGGGCTGGTTCTTTGAAAAGATCAATAGAATTACAAACCTCTAACAAGACTGAAAAAGAAGAATAAGAGAAAAGACAAATTACCAATACCAGAAATTAAATATCACTGTAGACTGTACAAACATAAAAAAGTAAGGGAATACTGCAAAACCTCTATGCACATGTTTTTGACAGTTTAGATGAAATGAAACAGCTCCTCCAAACACAAAGTACCACAACTTATGCAATATGAAATAAATAATTTAAGTTGCCCTGTAACTATTCAGGAAATTAAATCTGTAATTTAAAAATTCCCAAGAAAAAAAACTCCGGGCCCTGATTGTTTCACTGGGGAATTTTCCCAAATGTTTAAAGAAGAAATAACACTAATGCTATAAAATATTTTTCAGAAAATAGAGGAGAACACCAACAATTCGTTTTATGAAGCCAGTATTACTCTGATACCAAAACCAGAAAGAGATGGTATAAACAAAGAAAACTGCAGACCAGTATCTTTGATGAATGTAGACACAAAGTTCTTAACAAAATAGAATGCAACAATATGTAAAAAAGAATTATACGTTATAACCAAGTGGTGTTTATTCTAGGGATGGTTCAATAATAGAAAATAAATCAATGTAATCCATCATATTTTAAGGTTAAAGAAGAAAAAAAATTACAGGATTATATCAATAGATGCAGGAAAAAGTACTTAACGAAATATAATACCCATTTATGATGAAAACTCTCAGAAAACTAGGAATAGGGGAAAACTTTTTTAACTCCATAAAGACCGTCTATAAAAATACATACAGCTATTATTACACTTAATGGTGAAAAACCAGATGCCTCTCCATTAAGATTAAAAAGAAGGCAAGGATTTTCACACTCATCACTCTTACTGAGTTTAATATAGTGCTAGAAGTTCTAGCCAGTGCAATAAGGCAAGAAAGAAATAAAAGGTGTATAAATTAGAAAAGAAGAACTAAGCTGTCCCTATTTGCAGATGACATGTTTGTCCACATAGAAAATCCCAAGGAATCTACAGAAAATTTTTAGAATTAAGAAGTCAGCCGCACACAGTTGCTCCCACCTGTAATCCCAGCACTTTGGGAGGCTGAGGCGGGCAGATCACGAGGTCAAGAGATCGAGACCATCCTGGCCAACATGGTGAAACCCCGTCTCTACCAAAACTACAAAGATTAACGAGGCGTAGTGGCATGCACTTGTGGTTCCAGCTACTCAGGAGCCTGAGGCAGGAGAATCACTTGAACCTGGGAGGCGAAGGTTGCGGTGAGCCGAGATGGAGCCATTGCACTCCAGTCTGGGCAATGAGAGTGAAACTCTGTCTCAAACAAACAAACAAAAATAAGTCAGTTCAGCAAGATTGCAAAATACAAAATAAACATAAAAACAAAATACAAAACTGTATTTCTATATACTGGAAGTGCACACATAAAATTAAAAATAAAATTCCATTTACACTCACTCAAAAAAAATACTTGCTGTAAATCTAACAAAACGTATAGAACTTCTATACTGAAAACTGTACAACACTGATGAAAGAAAACAAAGATCTAAATAGAGAAAAACAAAGATCTAAATAGAGAGAAACAAAGATCTAAATAGAAAACAAAGATCTAAATCCGTGTATATGGATTGTAAAACTCAACATAGTAAAGACATCAATTATCCTCAAACAGATAAAGAAGTCTAACAATTCATAATCCCAGACAAGATTTTTTTGTAGATTAAGAAAAGATTATTCTAAAATTTATATGGAAAGGTAAGGGAATGAGATAGCTAAGATTTTGAAAAATAAGAATAAAGGGAGGAATGAATCTACCCAACTGTGAGACTTACTGTAGTTATAGTAATCAAGATTGTGTAGTATTGGTGGAAGGAAAGAGACAGATACATAAATCAATAGGATGGAGAACTCAGAAATAAAGCCACACAAATATGTCTAACTTATTCCTTTTTTTTTTTTTTTTTTGGACACAGGAGATTCTAAAACTTTTAATTAACTGAACTGAATGGGTACACATTTATTAAAGCATTATAAAAAACTAGAACAATAATCATGTCATAATCTACAAATATGAATGTTGTTTTTAGAATGGCTACTCCATATCCCTTTATTCGGATATATTATAATCTAACTAATACTATATTTTGGATATTTGTTTTCTCTGATTTTTGTAAATGTTCATGGTCTCTGCAATCAATATCCTTTATACATACATGTTTAAGGACTTTTTTTTTTTAATCAATTCTTTAGGGAAAAAAATCTTATAGGTGGATTTACTGGATCAAAGGCTATGTACAATGTTAAACCTTTTTTATATGTGTCGCTAAATTGCCTTCCAGACTAATTGAACAGATTTAAATTCTCATCAGCAGTGTCTGAGACTGTCATGGGAAAACTTTTCAATGAAGTAAGGCCAATTGATCTATAGCACTTTTGGTTCCTGAGAATGTCTAATAAAAGCAAAATAACAAACAAAACAAACTATTTCCCAATGCAGTGCTTCATAACCCAGATGCACCCATTTCCTACTCCTTATGTTATTTCTTACTTTCTTCCAATGTCTACTTTCTTTTTAATTTTTAATTTTTATGAGTATGTAGTACATGAATATATTTATGGGGTACATGAGATATTTTATTACAGACATACAATGCATAGTAATCACATCAGGGTAAATGGAGTATCCATCACAGCAAGCATTTATCCTTTCTTCTTTGTGTTACAAACATTCCAGTTATACTCCTTTAGCTATTTTAAAATGTACAATAAATTTTTGTTGACTGCAATCACCCTGTTGTGCTATCAGATACTAGATCTTATCATTCTAACTATGAATATATTTTTGTACCCATTATCCTCATTTGTCTGTCCACCCCCTGCACTGACCACCACTATCTTTCCCATTTTTCTACTCTTTATCTCCATGAGTTCAATTGTTTTAATTTTTAGCTCCCACAAATGAGTGAGACTGTATGTTACGGGATCTTTGGGGTGTTGTTTTTCTGTCCAGAAACTTTTGTGGCCAGTAGCTCCTTTGCCCAAGTTTTGCTCGGGCCCTCTGGGCTCATTTCACCCACTCAGCCTGGCAGGTTGCACTTGGCTCACGCTGCTGGCCTGGGTCCCATGCCTGTCAAGAACAAGTCAGGCATGGAATGGCAAGGGGTGTGCGAGCAAGCACAGGGTCTGGCTACTGCACACAGTCAGACATGCTGGCTGCTGCAGCAAGACAAGCAGCTCCAGTTGCCAGCACAGGTGCTAGCTCTCTGCGAGTCTGCAGCCAGACCAGATGCACCGTCAGCAGCTTCCACGGCTGGCACCAGGGAACACATTGGTGCCCGGAAGCTTGGAGACGCCAGGAATTGCAGGGTCCAAGAGAGAGGGTCACAGCCCTGGCTTGGGGAGCTCCCAGATCTGGGCTTTTTGAAGGGCTGCAGCTCTTCTTTCCTTCTCTTTGCCTCCAGTGTGGTGAGCCAGGGGCATGTCTGAGCACTGTTTGTGTTACAGCTCTTTTAGCCTCGCCCTTTGGTGGGTCCCGAGTTTTTGTCCTGCGACCAGGAAGAATGAGGTATGCAGACAAGTGGGGAGTGAGCAAGACAAAGAGGAGCTTTATTGAGCAATAGAACAGCTCAGAGGAACCCCGCAGCGGGCAGCTCCTTTCTGTAGCCAGGGTATCCCAACCTCCTAGCAGAGAGGGTAGCTCCTCTCCACTAGGCCAGTCATCCCAACAAATGTTCAGCTCTCAGCAGAGAGGTGACCCCCAGTTGGTCCATAGTGACCATGGGCTGGCCGGGAAAAGCGCCACGAGTTCCCACTCCTGTAAGTGGGACTGGCAACCCAGACCCCAGCCTTCAGGCCCTCACCCAGGACCTACCCACTTCTGCCCAGGAACCTGTCTGCCTCCTGCTACCGTTCATGGCGCCCAGGCTATAGGTGCCAAGGGGCGCCTGCAGGCCAGCACCAAGCTGCTCTCAGCCCCTCCCTCAGCTTCCCTCCTATGCTTGTTGGTGCCCAAAGCCCAGAGGGGGGCCGAGGAAGCAGGGGGCTGGCGTGGCAGCCCTGCCCTGAGCATGTGCACACCCGGCCGGGCCATGACATAACAATGTCTGGGCTTGGCCCCGACTGTGCTGTGAGATGGGAGAAGTGCCGACAGCAGGGAGAAGCCACGCAAGGAGACCAGGGCTCCTGCCTGCTCTGTGGAGCGCGAGGCCCAGATCTATAGCCTTGGTTTGGGTGGTTGCAGCTGTGCCCAGGAGGGCGGGGCTCCCGCCTGCTCCTGGTCCCGAGAGCACAGGGATGCCTGGGTCCACAGCTGTGGCTTGGGCGGCTGCAACAGCACCTGGGGAGCTTCCGCTGGCTCCATGAAGCATGCAGCCCTGGCTGTGCCTCCCTGTGCAGCCAGAGTGATGGCAGCGGCCGCTCCAGACGGCCTGCCGCTGCTATCACATGCAGTTTGTCTTTCTGTGCCTGGCTTATATCACTTAATATCTGTCCTCCCGGTGACAGGATCTCATTCTTTCCTATAGCTGAATAGTATTTCATTCTGTATATGTGCCACATTTTCTTTATCTATTCGTCTTTTGATGGACACTTAGGTTGCTTCCGTATCTTGGCTATTGTGAATAGTGCTGCAATAAACAGGAGTGTAGATACATTTTCCATATACTGATTTGTCTTTTTTGGGGAGAGGGGTATATACCTAGCAGTGAGATTTCTGGATCATATTGTAGTTCTTTATTTAGTTTTTTGTGGAACCTCCATACTGTTCTCCACAACGCTTGTATTAATTTACATTCCCCCCAACACTATACAAAAGTTTATTTTCTCCCCATCGTCACCAGCATTCATTATTGCCTGTCTTTTGGATAAAAGCCATTTTAACTGAGGTGAGATGATATCTCACTGTAGTTTTGATTTGCATTTGTCTAATGATTAATGATGCTGAACACCTTTTCATTTACCTGTTTGCCATTTGTATCTCTTCTTTTGAGAAATGTGTATTAAGATCTTTTGCCTGTTTTTAAAATCAGATTATTAGATTTTTTCTTTTTTTTTAATTTTCTTTTTGAGATGGAGTCTCTATCGTCCAGGCTGGAGTGCAGTAGCGCGATCTCAGCCCACTGCAGCCTCCACTTCTCAGGTTCAAGCAATTCTCATGCCTCAGCCTGCCTAGTAGCTGGGGTTACAGGTGTGCGCCACCATGCCTGGCTAATTTTTGTATTTTTTTTAAGTAAAGATGAGGTTTCACCATGTTAGCCAGACTAGGTCTCGAACTCCTGACCTCAGGTGATCTGCTTGCCTCAGCCTCCCAAAGTGCTGGGATTACAGGTGTAAGCCACCATGCCTGGCCTAGAATTTTTTTCTATTTTTTTTGGGAGGGATGGGACAGACAGAATCTTGCTCTTGTCACCCAGGCTGGAGTGCAGTGGCACAATCTTGGCTTGCTGCAACCTCCACCTCTCAGGTTCAAGCAATTCTCCTACCTCATACTCCCAAGTAGCTAGGATTATGGGCACCTGCCACCACGCCTGGCTAGTTTTTGTATTTTTAGTAGAGATGGGGTTTCACCATGTTGGCCAGGCAGGTCTTGAACTTCTGACCTCAAGCAATCCACCCGCCTCAGCCTCCCAAAATGCTAGGATTACAGGTGTGAGCCACTTCACCCGACCAATTTTTTTTTTTTCTTAGAGAGTTGTTTGAGCTCCTATGTATTCTGATTATTAATCCTTTGTCAGATGGATAGTTTGCAAATATTTTTTCCCATTCCATGGTTTGTCTTTTCACTTTGTTGATTGTTTCTTTTACGGTGCAGAAGCTTTTTAACTTGATGTGATCCCATTTGTCCATTTTTGCTTTGATTGCTTGTGCTTTTGGGATATTACTCAAGAAATCTTGGCCAAGACCAATGTCCTGGAAGGTTTCCACAAAGTTTTCTTTCATTAGTTTCAAAGTTTGAGGTCTTAGATCTAAGTCTTTAATCTATTTTGATTTGATTTTTGTATATGGCAAGAGAGAGGAGCCTAGTTTGATCCTTTTGCATATGTATATCCTGTTTTCCCAGCACTATTTATTGACGAGACTGTCTTTTCCCCAATGTATGTTCTTGGCACTTTTGTCAAAATGAGTTTACTGTAGATGTATGGATTTATTTCTGGGTTCTGTATGCTATTCCATTGGTCTATGTGTCTGTTTTTTTTTTTGTTTTTTTTGTTTTTTTTTTGCCAGTACCATGCTGTTTTGGTTATTATAGCTCTGTAGTATAATTTGAAGACAGGTAATATGATTCCTTCAGTTTTATTCTTTTGCTCAGGATGGCTTTGTCTCTTCTGGGTCTTTTGTGCTTCTATATGAATTTTAAGATTATTTTTCGATTTCTGTGAAGAAATGTCACTGGTATTTTGATAGGGATTGCAGTGAATCTGTAGATTGCTTTGGATAGTATGGACATTTTAACAATATCAATTCTTCTAATCCATGAACATGGAATATCTGTCAATTTTTTGTGTGTGTCCACTTCAGTTTCTTGCATCAATGTTTTCTAGTTTTCATTATAGAGATCTCTCACTTGTTTGGTTAAGTTTATTCCTAGGTATCTTATTTTATTTGTAGCTATTGTAAATAGGATTACTTTCTTGATTTCTTTATCAGATTGTTTGTTGTTGGCATATAGAAATGCTACTGATTTTTGTATGTTGATTTTACATTCTGCAATTTTATTGAATTTGTTTTTCAGTTCTAATAGCTTTTTGGTGGAGTCTTTAGGTTTTTCCAAATATAAGATAATATTATCTGCAAATATGGATAATTTGATTTCTTCCTTTCCAACTTGGATGCCATTTATTTTTTTCTCCTGTCTGATTACTCTAGGTAGGACTTCTAGTACTATGTTGAATGACAGTGGTGAAAATGGGCATCCCTGTCTAGTTCCAGATCTTAGAGGAAAAGTTTTCAGTTTTTTCCCCATTCAGTATACTAGCTGTGGGCCTATAATAAATGGCTTTTATTATGTGGAGGTATGGTCCTTCTATACTCAGTTTTTGGAGGGTTTTTTTTTTTTTTTTTTCACAAAATGATGTTGAATGTTATCAAATGTTTTAAAAGCATCAATTAAAATGATCCTATGGTTTTTGTTCTTCATTCTGTTGATATGATATATCACATTCATTGATTTGCATATGTGGAACCATCCTTGCATCCCTGGGATAAATCCCACTTGGCCATGATGAATGATCTTTTTAATGGGGTGTTGAATTAAATTTCCTAGTTTCCTAGTATTTTATTGAGGATTTTTGCATAAATGTTCATCAGTGATATAGTTTCCTTTTTTTGATGTGTCTTTATCTGATTTTGCTATCAGGGTAATACTGGCTCACAGAATGAGTTTCAAAGTACTCCCTCCTCTATTTTTTTTTTTTTTTTTTTTGAATAGTCTGAGTAGGATTCATATTAGTTCTTTAAATGTTTTGTAAAATTAGTCAGTGCAGCTGTTGGGTCTCATGCTTTTCTTAGCTGGAAGACTTTTTATTATGGCTTTGATTTCACTACTTGTTATTAGCCTATTTAGGTTTTGGATTTCTTCATGATTTAATCTTAGTAAGTTGCATATCTCTAGGAATTTATGTCTTCTAGCTTTTCCAGTTTATTGGCATTTAGTTGCTCATGGTAGTCTCTGATGATCCTTTGAATTTCTGTGGTATCAGTTGTAATGACTCCTTTTTTGTCTGATTTTATTTGGGTCTTCTCTCTTTTATTCTTAGTCTGGCTACACATTTGTTGACTTTGTTTATCTTTTCAAAAAACCTGTTCATTTTATTGATCCTTTGTATTTTTAAAATTTGAATCTCATTTATTTCTGCTTGATATTTATTATGTCTTCTTTTAATTTTCTGTTTGGTTTGCTTTTACTTTTCTAGTTCTTGAAGATGCATCATTAGGTTGTTCATTTGAAGTTTTTCTACTTTTTTGATTAGGTGCTTATTGCTATAAACTTTCCTCAGTACTGCTTTTGTTATATCCCATAGATTTTGGTCTGTTATATTTCCATTTTCATTTGTTTCAAATATTTTTAATTTTTTTTCGTATTTGTTGATCCACTGGCCATAAAGCATATTATTTAATTTCCATGTGTTCATATAGTTTCCAAAGTTCCTCCTATTATTGATTTTATTCCATTGTGGTCAAGGAAGATACTTGATATTATTTCACATATTTTTTGAAGTTATTAAGGCTTGTTTTATGGCCTAACATATGGTTTATCATTGAAAATAACCCATGTGTTGAGGGGAAGAATATAATATGTATTCTTCAGCCATTGGATGAAATGTTCTGTAAATATTTATAAGATCCGTTTACTCTATAGTGCAGATTAAATCTGATATTTCTTTGTTGATTTTCTGTCTGGATGACCTGTCTAATGCTGAAACTGGGGTAATTAAGTCTTCAGCTGTCATTGTATTGGAGTCTCTCTCTCTCTTTAGTTCTAATAATATTTGCTTTATATATCTGGGTGCTCCAGTGTTGGGTGCATATATGTTTACAATTGGTATATCCTCTTGCTGAATTTATCCCTTTATCATTATGTAATGACCTTCTTTGTCTTGAAATCAATTTTGTCTGATGCAAATATTGCTACTCCTGCTCTTTTTTGGTTTCAATTCGCATTGAATATCATTTTCTCTTTGTTTATTTTTAGTCTATGTGTGTCTTTATAGGTGAAGTGTGTTTCTTACAGGCAAAAGATTATTGGGTCTTGTTTTTTCATCTGTTCAGCCATTCTATGTCTTTTGATTGGAGAGTTTAGTGCATTTACATTCAATGCTATTATTGATAAAGACTTACTCCTGTCATTTTGTTATTTGTTTTCTAGTTGTTTTGTGATGCTTTCTTCCATCTGTCCATCCGTCTTCCTTTTTGTGAAGGTGATTGTCCCTGGTGGTATTTTTTTTTTCTTTTTTTTTTGAGACGGAGTTTCACTCTTGTTGCCCAGGCTGGAGTGCAATGGCATGATTTCAGTTCACTGCAACCACTGCCTCCCAGGCTCAAGTGATTCTCCTGCCTCAACCTCCCAAGGAGCTGAGATTACAGGTGCATGACACCATGCCCAGCTAATTTTGTATTTTTAGTAGAGATGGGGGTTTCACCATGTTGGCCAGGCTGGTCTTGATCTCCTGATCTCAAGTGATCCACCCACCTCAGTCTCCCAAAGTCCTGGGATTACAGGCGTGAACCACTGTGCCTGGCTTTTAAATTTTTTTCTTTTGTTTCCTCTGTGTATTTTCAAATAGCCTATCTTCAAGTTCACTAATTCTTTCTGCTGCTTGATCCATTCTGCTGTTGAAAGACCCTATTGCATTTTTCAGTTTGTCAATAGAATTTTTCAGCTCCAGGATTTCTGCTTGATTCTTTTAAATTATTTTACTCTCTTTGTTAAATTTATCTGATAGGATTCTGAATTCCTTCTGTGTTACTTGGATTATTATTATTATTATTTTTAGCTTTCTCAAAACAAGCTATTTTGAATTCTCTGTCCAAAAGGTCACATATCTCTCTTACTCCAGAATTTGTCACTGGTGCCTTATTTAGTTTGTTTGGTGATGTCATGTTTTCCTGGATGGTCTTGATGCTTATGGATGTCCATCAATGCCTGGGCATTGAAGAGTTAGGTATTTGTTGTAGACTTTGCAGTCTGGGTTTATTTATACCCATCCTTCTTTGGAATGCAATTCAAATATTCAAAGAGAATTTAGTATTGTGATCAAAGTCTTTGGTCACTGCAGCCATATCTGCATTAGTGAGAACCCCCAGCCCAGCAATGCTGTGGCTCTTGTAGATTCATAGAGGTACCACTTTGATGGTGTTGGGTAAAATTCATGAGAATTCCCTTGATTACGAGGCAGAGACTCTTGTTCTCTTCTCTTAATATCCCGCAAGCAAACAAAGTCTCTCCCTCTGTGCTGAGCTGCTTGGAGCTGGAGAAGAGGTGACACAAGCACCCCTGTAGCCACCATCACTGTGATTATGCTGGGTTACACCTGAAGCCGGCACAGCACTGGGTCTTGCCCAAGGTCTACGGTGACTACTGCCTGGTTACCGCTGATGTTTCCGCAAGGCCCAATGTCTCTACAGTCAGCAGGTGGTGCATCTAGCCAGGTTTATTGTCTTCCCTTCAGGGTGGCAAGCTACCCCTCAGTCCAGAAATACCATCCAATGGCTGGGGCCTGAAGTCAGGAATCTTAGTAATATACTTGGTGGCCTGTTCTACTATGGCTGAGCTGGCACACAAGCCATAAGACAAGTTTTTCCCACTCTTTCCTCTCCTTTCCTGAAGCAGAAGGGGCCTCTCCCTGTGGCCACCACTACTCCAAGCCTGCAGCAAGTACTGCATGGCTAACACTGTTGTTCATTCAAGGTCCAAAGGCTCTTCAGTCAGCTTGTGGTGAATGCGCCAAGCCTGGATCTCTCCCTGCGGGGCAAAAGACTCCCCTCTGGTCCAGGGCAGGTCAAGAAATGCATCCAGGAACCAAGGCCTGGAATCAGGAACCCCAGGAACCCGCTTAGTACTCTACCTCACCCTGGCCAAGCTGTACCCAAGTCACAAGACAAAGTCTCCTTTATTCTTCCCTCTCCTTTCTTCAAGCAGGAGTCTCTCCCCATGGCCACCACAGCTAGAAATGTGTTGGGTCACCCCTGAAGCCCTCACAGCACTGGGCCTCACTGAAGGCCCCTGGGTAAGTACTGCCTGGCAACCACTGAGGTTTATTCAAGGCCCAAGAGCTCTTTAGTCAGCAGGTGATGAATTCTTCCAGGGCTGGGTTCTCCCCATGAAGGATGTGGGTTCCCTTCTGGCCCAGGGTGTGTCTAGAAATGTTGTCTGGAAGATAGGACATGAAATGGGGATCTCGGGACTCCTCCTCGTGCTCTATTCTACTGTGGCTGAGCTAGTGTTCAAGTTGCAAAACAGAGTCCTCTTTACTTTCCCCTCTCCTCTCCTTAAGTGGAAGGAAAGAGTCTCTCCCAGATCTGCAAACTGCACTGCCTGTGGTTGGGGAACATGTAATGCAAGCACTCCTTTGGTTGCCTCAGCTGGTGTCTCACTAGGTCATGTACACCCCAAGTCCACTGGCTCTAAGCCCAGCACAGCACCAGGACTTGCCCAGAAATTGCAGTCCTTGTGGCCTAGGCGGCCTTTCAAGTTTGTTTAGGATACAGGGCACTTTAGCCTATGGTCGTGGGGCTTGCCAGAACTCAGGTTCCAGCCACTGGGATGGACAATTCCCCTCTGACTGGGGCTGGTCTAAATTCTCCCTTCATGGGCACTGGCTGGATTCTGTTTGTGCTGTTTTCCACCCAGATTGGCAGCACTGAGTTCCAATGAAAAGTCCCACAATCACTCTGCTCTCCTTCCACCAAGTGCGCAGATTCTCTCTCTGTGCCAGCTGGCCACAGAAAAATAAATAGAAATAATGAAAATACAACAAAGCAAAAGGTGTGAGATGCAGCTAAAGAAATGTTAGAGAGTAATGTATAACTTTAAATGCTTATATGGGAAACAAAAAACACCTAAAATCGGCCAGGTGCAGTGGCTCATGCCTGTAATCCCAGCACTTTGGGAGGCCAAGGTGGATGGATCACCTGAGGTCAGGAGTTCGAGACTAGCCTAGTCAACATGGTGAAACCCCATCTCTGCTAAAAATACAAGAATTAGCCAGGCATGGTGGCACACGCCTGTAATTCCAGCTACTGGGGAGGTTAAGGCAGGAGAATCGCTTGAACCCAGGAGGTGGAGGTTGCAGTGAGCCCAGATCGCATCACTGCACTCCAGCCCAGGCAACAGAGAGAGACTCTGACTCTGTATTTAAAAAAAAAAAAAAAAAAAAAAAAAACCTGAAATAAATAATCTAAGTTTCCACATTAAGAAACTAGAAAAAGAGAAAATTAAAACAAAAATAAGTTAAAGAAAGGAAATTTAAAAAGATAAAAGTTGAAAGCAATAAAATAGAAACTGGAGAACCAATAGAGAAAATGAATGAAATACAAAGCTAATTTTCTGAAAGGATCAATAGAATTGACAAATCTTCTATTTAGATTGATCAAAAATATGAAGACTGAAAATATGAATGATAAGTAGGGACATCCCTATAGATCCTACAGATATTAAAAGGATAATAAGGGACTATTATTAACAACTTATACCAGTAACTTCAAAAACTTAGGTTTCATCTAAGATAAAATTTTTGAAAATACCACAATGGACTCAGAAAGAAGTAGAAAACCTGATAGCCTTGTATCTACTAAAGAAATAGAATTTGTAATTAAAAACCTCTCTCTCTCTCTCTCTCTCTCTCTCTCTCACACACACACACACACACACGCACACACATCAAAACAAAAAAACTCCAGGCCCAGATGGCTTTACTGGCAAATTCTATCAGCCTTTTAAGAAACGTCACTCCTACATAAACTCTTAGAAAGTAGAATAGGAGAGAACACTTCCCAAATCCCTCCCTCCCTCCCTCCCTCTCTCTTTCTCTTTCTCTCTCTCTTTTTTTTTTTTTTTTTTTTGCAACATGGTCTTACTTTGTCACCAAGTTTGGAGTGCAGTGGTGAAGTAGTGCAATCACAGCTTACTGCTGCAGCCTCCACCTCCTGGGCTCAAGCAATTATCCCACCTCAGCCTCCTGTATAGCTGGGACCACAGGTGTACACTACCACATTGAGCTAATTTTTTTTAAAATTTTTTTACAGAAATGGGTTCTGTCTATGGTGTCCAGACTGGTCTTGAACTCCTGGGCTCAAGCTATCCTCCTACCTCAGCCTCTGAAAGTCTCAGCTCATTTTGTGTGTGACCATCTGAGACATAAACCTGAGAGTGGAATTGGTAGAACAAAGTATATTTAATTTTACTAAGTGCTGTCAGATTGCTCCCAAGAGTAACTACACCAGTTTCTGCATCCGCCAACAATACTTGAAGATTCTTGTTTTCCACTATCTCACTAAATCTTGGTATGATAGAGGCAACAGAATGCTGCAGAGATCATGGATTCTGGAGACAAATGCTTGGGTTCCAAAACAGGTTCTACCATTTTCTGGCCGTGTGACCTTGGACAATTTACTGAATGTGTGTCTCAGTTTCCTCATCTGTAAAATGGAATAATAATAGTACCTATTTTACAGATACTGGGGCTTCATAAGCATTAGTCGATGAAACTGTCATTTTTTTCTGTTTCAGACATTTCCCCCATTTATCCTGTTTCTGGATATGGATTTCAAATTCAACTGTAAAGCTGAAAAACTAAATGAGTTTTTAGGTGAGCTGCAGAGCACTAGTCAGACCTTTTTTGTCTTTGGATTATTAGTATATGTAGTATACAGGGCAGGATCACATTTTTTCTTACTAAGTTGGATACATAAATAAAATGTAGCTTTTTTCTCAGTTACTGATCTGATTTTCCTCACAAATCTTACTCCTTCCTCTTCACTGGATAGTGGAAGAGGCTGGAAATAAATTTGGTTTCATTTCATTAGGTTTCATTTATTCTCTTTGAAATAAATGATCAGAATTTTAAATTCCTCCCATTCTACTGCTGCTCCTCTCTAAAGTGGCATCTGGGTGTAGAGGGCAGGGCTTATATGACCTTTTGATGTTAGACTGAAGGGATCCTCAAGCCTGACACTGGTTTTGATAGTGCACAAGTTGGAATCTTCTGGGTAGTTGGCTCAGTTTCATACCTGGGCATTGTGCCAACATTTGCCTCTAAAGCTGATAAATTTGTGGTCTTGTGCCCCCTGTTCCTCCCCACTTCCCCCAGTTTGGCCATCTCTCAACAACTGCCTTTGGTGCTGGAGACCCCAGTGATTCTCTGCCACATTCTCCTGTGGGCCTAAAGGCTCTCTAGTCAGTATCTCTGCCATATAGGGATCAAGAGACACCTCTTCCTGACCATGCTGCTCTGCTCTCTTAATGCTTTTGGGACCACAGTTAGTCCATCCATGCTACAGAACAGCTTCCTTCCACAGTCCCAGTAGGGAAAAGGCAAAAGCCTCTTTGCCCTTGGCGTTGCTGCTTCCTTCTCTGAGGCTTCGCAGGCCCAGGTCAGGTTGATTACATCATATTCTTCCCTCTCTTGTTTCTACTCCTTTATTTACCCCTGTTCATCGGAATGGGAAGAGACATATTTCTCCCCCTTGTCAAGTCTCTTACTTCTTCCTTCCTTCCATTGTTTGGGATTTTAACTTCCTAATGGGATTTTAATTGCTCTAGTAGAACTTAATAGTGCAATTATCAAATCTGGAACATTTTTACATAGCAGTCATTGTATTTGGGCTATGCTGTCATATGGAACTCATTTAATAATCTCTACTTGACAAAGTTTAACAACTTGGCTGGGCATAATTCAAGAATGACTTCAGTCTAGAAAACGGCATGAATTTGTAGAAAATATTCTAAACAATTTCAGATGGTTTTACAGATATCTCACTATTGTTCCCTGCTCCCACTGGAGGGCAAATAGTGGTAATAGTAAACATAGACAGATGGTTCATTTTTCCAAAAGGACTTCTTTTAATACTCTACTTATTTCTTTTCCTGAAGGCACAGCCATGCACCCTGGTTGACTGTAGAAAAGAAAAGGGCCCTGAGGAAAGTGGGAGTTTTTGCCTCTCTGCTAAGCCTTTTGTTAAAGGACATCAGTTGCACCACACTCACTGGTGAGTTACCATTTTGAAGAGGTTGTGAAGAGTGATGCTCAGTACAGGCATACCTCATTTTATTTTGTGCTGTGCTTTATTGCACATCATAATGTGTTTTATAAAAATTGAAGATTTGTGGCAACCCTGTGTTGAGCAAGTCTATTAGCACTATTTTCACAATAGCATGTGCTACTTTTTGTCTCTGTGTCACATTTTGATAATTCTTACAGTATTTCAAACTTTTGCATTATTATTATATCAGTGTGATCAGTGATCTTTGATGTTGTTATTGTAATCATTTGGGGGCACCACAGGCTGCACTCACATGGGATGGCAAACTTAATCGAAAAATGTCGTGTGTGTTTTGACTGCTTCACTGACCGCCTGTTCCCCCATCTCTCTCTCTTGTTGGGCCTCCCTACTCCCTGAGACAAACAATATAGAAATTAGTCCAATTAATAATCCAACAGTGGCTTCTAGGTATTCAAGTGAAAGGAAGAGTCACATGTCTCTCACTTTAAATCAAAAGCTAAAAATGACTAAGCTCGGTGAGGGAGGCATATCAAAAGCCAAGGTAAACTGCAAACTAGGTTTCTTGTGCCAGTTAGCCAAGTTGCAAATGCAAGGAAAGTTATTGAAGGAAATTAAAAGTACAATTCCTGTGAACATGTGACTGATAAAGCAAAACACATCCTTATTGCTGATATGGAGAAAGTTTTAGTGATCTGAATAGTAGATCAAACTAGTCACAACATTCCCTTAAGCCAAAGCCTAACCCAGGACAAGGCCCTAATTATCTTCAATTCTATGAAGGCTGAAAGAGGCAAGGAAGCTGCAGAATAAAAGTCTGAAGTTTGCAGAGGTTGGTTCATGAAGTTTAAGGAAAGCCATTTCTATAACATGAAACTGCAAGGTGAAACAGCAAGTGCTAATGTGGAAGCTGCAGTGAATTCATGAAGGTGGCTACGCTAAACAACAGATTTTCCATGTAGATGAAACACCCTTCTGTTGGAAGGAGATGGCATCTCCGACTTATTGTAGCATCAAAGCTTCAAAAGACAGGCTGACCTTCTGTTAGGGGCTAATGTAGCTGGTGACTTTAAGTTGAAGCCAATGCTCATTTAACATTCCGAAAATCCTAGGGCCCTTAAGAATTATGTTAAATCTACTTTGTCTGTGCTCTCTTAATGGAACAACAAAGCCTGTATGATAGTACATCGGTTTACAATATAGTTTACTGAATATCTTAAGCCTACTGTTAAGACCTACTGCTCAGAACAAAAAGATTCTTTTAAAGATTTTGCTGCTATTGGCAATACACCCAAGAGCTCTGATGGACATGTACAAGGAGATTAATGTTGTTTTCATGCCGGCTATCACAACATCTATTGTGCAGCTCATGGATCAAAGAGTAATTTTGACTTTCAGATCTTATTAAGAAATACATTTCTAAGGCTATTGCTGCTATAGTCTTATAGTCTTATTAAGAAATTCATTTTGTAAAGAAATGAAAATTAAAAAAAAAGAAATACATTTTGTAAGACTATTGCTGCTATAGGAACCACTATAGATAGTGATTCCTCCAATGGATCTGGGCAAAGTAAATTGAAAACCTTCTGGAAAGGATTCACCATTCTAGATGCCATTAAGAACATTTTTGATTCATGAGAGGAGGTCAAAATATCAACATTAACAGGAGTTTGGAAGAAGTTGATTCAACTCTCATGGATGACTTTGAGGAGTTCAAGACTTCATTGGAGGAAGTAACTGCAGATGTGGTGGAAACAGCAAGAGAATTAGTATAAGAAATGGAGCCTGAAGATATGACTGAGTTACTGCAATCTCAGGTTAAAACTTTAATGGGTGAGCAGTTGCTCTTATGTATGAGCAAAGAAAGTGGTTTCTTGAGATGGAATCTATACTTCTGATGCTGTGAACATTGTTGAAATGACAACAAATGATTTAGAATATTATATAAACTTAATAAAGGAACAGCAGGGTTTGAGAGGATTAACTTCAATTTTGAAATAAGTTCTGTAGGTAAAATGCTGTAAAACATCATCACATGCCACAGACAAATTCTTCATGAAAGTATGAGTCCATTGATGTGGCAAACTTCACTGTTGTCTTATTTTAAGAAATTGTCGGCCGGGCGCAGTGGCTCAAGCCTGTAATCCCAGCACTTTGGGAGGCCGAGACAGGTGGATCACGAGGTCAGGAGATCAAGACCATCCTGGCTAACACGGTGAAACCCCGTCTCTACTAAAAAATACAAAAAACTAGCCGGGTGAGGTGGCGGGCGCCTGTAGTCCCAGCTACTTGGGAGGCTGAGGCAGCAGGAGATTGGCATGAACCCGGGAGGCGGAGCTTGCAATGAGCTGAGATCCGGCCACTGCACTCCAGCCTAGGTGACAGAGCGACTCCGTCTCAAAAAAAAAAAAAAAAAGAAAAAGAAATTGCCACAACCTTCAGCAGTCACCACCCTGATCAGCAGCTATCAATATTAAGGCAAAAAAGATTAATAGCAAAAAGATTACTATTTGCTGAAGGCTCAGATTATTAGCATTTTTAGCAATAAAGTATTTTAAACTAAGGTATGCACTTTTTTTTTTTTTTTTTAGACAGGGTCTTGCTGTGTCACCCAGGCTGGAGTGCAGTGGCGCAATCTCAGCTCACTGCAACCTCCACCTCCCGGGTTCAAGAGATTCTTCTGCTGCCTCAGTCTCCTGAGTAGCTGGAATTACAGGCGCCTACCACCACACCTGGCTAATTTTTGTATTTTTAGTAGAGACAGAGTTTCGCCATGTTGGCCAGGCTGGTATACCTTGTTTTTTTTTTTTTTTTTTTAACTTAACATAATGCTATTTCATGCTTAATAGACTACAATATAGTGCAAATGTAATCCATATGCAATGGGAAACCAAAAAGTTCATGTGACTTGCTTTATTGCAATATCCGCCTTATTGTGGTGGTCTGGAACCAAACCCACAATAGCTTCAAGGTATGCCTGTATAGACTTCTGTTTGCATTTCCTCCCACCATGTAGCTGGTACCTAGCCAAAGAGCAAGGGAGCTAAGTTTCATAATACTATATAAGTTTTGGTGCTTGGGGGCAAGGAGTGAAGCTCATATAGGACTTTAGTACTGCCATACTCTAACTCAGGTTTTGTCAGACAGGCTCGCCCTGGCATAGCATGCAGTCATGCAACTAATAATAACAGAAAATATCAAAGCAGCAGAACTCTTGATTCCTTAGCTCCAGCTGCTTGCTCCCTCAAATTTCCCATCTCAGTTAATGACACATGATACACCTAGTTTCTCAAGCTTACAATCCAAATCACCCTAGATTCTTCCTCTTCCTTTATTCTCCACATCCATTCCATCAGTCCTGCTGGTTTTACCTCCAGAATATTTCTTTTTTTTTTTTTTTTTTTTTTTTTTTGAC